>NC_063378.1:3778667-3993908 GCF_021869965.1 Rhincodon typus | reverse complement strand
TGTGTGTGTGTGTGTGTGTGTGTGTGTGTGTGTGTGTGTGTGTGTGTTAAAAAATGCAAAATAAATAAATAAAATGAAAAGAATGTTAACCTCAGGACTCATTTGTAGCATCTTTGGGCGTAAGTTAATTTCCACAACTGATGTTTGTCTTATTTCTGTTTAATACCACACAGTCCAATTAAAACAGTGTCCACTAAAGACGCACATATGCACAGTTTACATTTGTTGCGATCGTCACATTCATTGCAGTTCTGGGGGTATACCGTGGTGAACGAGAACTATTCAAAAATCTGTGACATATTGTGCCTGGTGCCTTTATTTTTTGTTTGCTTACTGATTGTGACTTAACAGCCTTAGATATAAAAACTGTTGTTTAAAAACTCGTCATAAAATTTAAATTTATTAAAAAGCATTGAGAATTCCGAATTTTCAACGTTGATTTAGACCTGCTTTAACAGGTTTTAAGGATCAAGATTCATTATGTGGGAGAGGTTATGATCAATTACAAATAAAAACATTGGAAAGTAATCCATTAACAACATAAGAAAAAAAGGTAATCGACGTTAATTCGACTACAGAATACTAAAGTCCTATTAGAGATTATACTTGTGCAAAGATTTAGGCATTGGTAGACAATGAAACGTCTGTTTGATTGAAGGAATGTGATATTGAGAAAGCACTGCAATCGTCCTTTGTTCAGGTTTCAAAGAGATTACATTTTCGCTAGACAGGCCTCAATTCATTGTTATTTCCTTTCCAGCCACTTCCTCTTGCGCACATTGACGCAGAGGATATTGGTTCTTACACATAAGGCTTCCACTTTACTGCTTGACAAACATAGCCTATATCAACTTTTGGAATAAATACCATTTGGTTCTCTTCGGGATTGGGGTGGCGATTACTTCACTGAGAGTAGGCACAGTATTTATTTCGGAGGTTGAATTGCTTTTCCTCCAAAAATGTAATATGGTTAGTCCCCTGTGAGGTAATCAGAAAGTTGTTGGCAGCTAAATGTTTTTCTCATTGAATACTGGCCACCATATTATTATACCGTCTAAACAGAAAAGCTACGTTTTTTGGGGGCTGTCCAAACTCTGTTCAGACATAGTCCTTACCTGCAGCTCGTCTGTAAACAGACTTCTGTCACTGCTTGAATGTTTAGTGGTCTTAATAACACTCACAATAACTGTTAGATCACATGTGTCTGAACATTGCAGCAATCTGTCAACAATCACTTGCCAAAAAAAAACAGCCTCTTTTAAAGCTTCAGCCCTCATCAAATATACAGAAAAGAGCAAGGATACATGTTACACCCCTTTAACGTTAAAATAATGCCACGTCAAATTATATTTTGTCACGAAACATGAGATACACAAAAAGATGCATGACTGAATTCATTCATAATTTCTATCCCAACGTGAAGCAATCTTATGGCTTCTTAACATTGCTGTTCCAAAATTGTACAGTCTGGACAATGCATTACCAACTGTGGTTTTTTGCTTCTAACAGCAACGTCAACTTCTCATTCAATTATTGACAAAACAGAATGTTTCTTCTGTGTAGGGCCAAATTAAGAATTTAAATTTTTCAATAAAGCCCTGCAGAATTCAATCAAAATAACCTGGATTTTGCTTGTACCAAGAATGTATATTGCATTGTGTTGAAGAGCCAATATCAATCGAAACGCATGTTTAACTCTGAGTATTTGAATCAATCTTCTGATATGGTGTTGTTTTCTTCGAGCTTCTCCATTCGTTAATCATGATCATACAAAAATACATAACTTACACCCAAATCACTAGCATCAATCACCATCTTGAAACTTATGGAAACAAACTGCTTGCCCAAGACTACTTCTTTCATTAAGTTGACCTTAGGTTTTTCAAATGATTCCTGACACTCTGTTGATTGTCACTTCATATTATTTCAGCTTCTTTCCTTTAAAAGAACAGTTGTAAATAAGCCCCTGTCATGAAATCACGAGCACATCTTATATAAAGCCCACACATACTAAAAAATGATGTTATCAGTTTTCGTTATGGAGACCACGGGTGAACATATGCGTCTTTTTGACTGACATTGAAAAAAGGCAGCACATAATAAGAACAATTTCGTCGCTAAGTTATTCAGCTGTTCTATAATTGTAATTTGATAAGGCACACCTCGGGCCACTTTGAAATTGACAGCTATCCTTACCAGCCTTTATCTTCAAGATATCTGCAATGTGAAATCGATACAGCTCAAGTTAGAAGCTAATTTAGAAGATACTATCTCAGTAGGTTAGTTGATCAAAGTATTATATGCCTTTGAAACAGTTTTAGACAAAATCTGATTAAATAGAGATATTTGAATATTAACGCCTGGTTTGTGTTCATGGTAAAATTAACAATTCTCCTGCAGGTCCGAATATTTATCGATTTTTATCGTTGTTTTTTGTTTTTGTTTTGCCTGTAATCTGTCTTCTCTTCCTGTACAGCTGTGAATCTATCTAGAAAACGCCCAAATTTTGCGTTCAAAACAGCAGTGAACTTGTCGACAATCCTAATTTACAATATCTGACATTTCACAAGTAATGAAGAGGGAAAGACATTTATTGAAATTTCACATTTCAATTAATCAAATTTCTTCCAGCCCTCCGCCTATCTGCACTTCTCATGGGACACTACAAAAAAATACATGTTTATGCCTTTTTTTTAAACTTTGGATATCTCGGTTAGTCATGAAAGATTGAAGAAACAAAGCTGAAATAACAACAACAGACTTGCTGAGAGGGTTCATATTCCGACGCTCGTGGAGAGACAGAGCTTCAAAGCCCAGAATTCTAAACTACCTGACAACTGAATCTCCTTTACTCCTAGGTGTGTTCTTCTCTTGCACTGTCTTTCCAGAACACAAACAAGATACACTGAAAGTACGCGTTGGGGTGGCATGATGCATACTTTGCTGAAATTTTCAGACAGTGCAATCCAGAGTGACAAATTAAATTTTGTTAGACAAAAATAACTTCATATCTTGGACGAGAGTTATTTGATGCACCAACTGTGACGCAGTTTACACTCGTTCACAGCAGATTACAATGTAAAAAGGTAGTTTTCCTGTTGATTGAAGAGGCTATGTTTCTACCTATGTTAAAAATCTTGATTTGGCACAAACACACTCTTGAGATAGACGACAATTTTTAGTTTTGAAGGTTGTTATTACAAACTTGTTTCTTTTTGTATGAAAATGTGTACGCAGGCATGTGCAATTAAAAAGCTCAAAATAATGCAATGAAGAGGGATTGTTATGTTATCATGTATTAGTCACAAATACATATGTATAATATGGAGTACACAATAAAAAAAATGGAATATTGACATCTTTGGTTTATTTTTCATGAGGACGTAAAGTATGGACAAAATACTTTCTTTACGTTGCGGTTATGAGAGTATTTCTCGATCGCTGTGTTTCGTCCTGGTCACATGACACACGAATAAATTGAAGTGTAATAGGGACGATTCGCAGGAGAATTACTACATTGATCCCTCGTAATATTGCATTATTGCATGAATATAAAGTGAAGTGCATGATCTTCTTTCGTTCCCCATAGGAGTTACGAAGATACAGAACTGACTTGACTGATGTGAAATGTTCCCGATTACTTTGGAGAATGTGGACTTAGGGAGTCCATTTCCATCGCAGGGTAAGTCCATAAATAAGGAACAGCCTTTAAAATAAGGAGTTTCTCTTCAGAACAATGATACATACGCTTTGTTTTTCGGAAGTTTTCACACATGTTTCCTGGTCTGCACCATGAAACAGTGTATCATGAATCATGGTCAAGATTCATGAATCAATCATGATACATTTTAAAATCTAAACAGATAGTTTCTTGTTCCTTGAAATCAAAGCTTATTGTGATGCAGAAATGCTCAGAAAGAAAGACAAGCACGTCAGCCATTTTTGTTTTGGATTGTAGATATTGCACGAGACAGAGACTGGGCTAACGCTGTTTCTATTTCTTGCAGTCCATGTACGTCAATGTTGAAGTATGAAAACACGACATAACCTTGAATTTTCATCTTGACAAAGGCATATTTATATTGCTGATAAAACCTTTTTCATTTGCTTTATTTACTTATGCTTTAACTCTTGGTATCTAGCGTATGATTAACAGAAATACTCATGTTTCAAACATATGGAGATAATGTACATGGGCAGCCTACTGGCTTAGTCCAAAACACTGCTGCCTCACAGCAACGAACACCTGAGGTTTGATTCCAGTCTTGGTGACGGTGTGGATATGGCAGGTTATACCCATGTCTGTGTGGGTTTCCACTGAGTGCTTCGGTTTCTTCCCACAGTCGAAACAAAGACAGTTTTGGTGGGTTGGGCATGCTAAATTGTCCTGCAATATGCAGGCAAGGTGAATTATCCATCGTAAATACTGGATATGGGGATAGGGTGGGGTCTAGCTCTGTGTGAGGCTCTCTTTGAAATGTCCATGCACAGTGATCTCTGTATGGTAGGATTCTATTCTATGACCTCCTGAGGCAATGTTTCCCTCGAATATATTTACTTTAAAAAATCAGCATTTCTCTGAATGATTTCTGTTGCTCTGATTTGCATTTTGTTCTGTCAGCATCAAATACCTGAAAGTTTTTGTAATCTTTCCATTTTGATGAACGTTATCACACTGTTGCAACAACGGCTATGAATTTTGGTGTCATTCAGAGATCGACAGGTGAAAAACGTGGAGAATATGCTTTGCATTTGAACTTGACGAACAGCTAATTCAAAGCTACTCTTTGTTATTTATTACTTAAACCACATCACTCATCTGAAATAAAGTTATATTGCATTGTTGTCGACGGTGCTCTGATACAATAAGCTAAAATAAGTTATATTTATCATCACAAGTACGGTGTGAATCTTTGACATGTCTTATAGTTCTTTATGCAGATGACAGCAGTTAATAATTTCATAATTGGTAATTAATTTTACAAAGGAAAAGAAGCTCGGAGTTTCATGCTTACTTATCCAGAATACATTATAAACCATTCCAATAGTATCTATTTGAAATTAACAACTCGTCGAATAAGGTAAATATTTTCACGTTAAAGTTACTTTTGGATTTTCACATCTCAGGATATTTCATAGATTAGGCCTCTTCCCTTTCTGTTGTTTTCATTTTGTGTCATGCTGTGTCTCCAAACCCTGCATCAAGCCCCTTCTTTCCAAACTGCACTGGTACCGAAGTGAACAGTCAACGATGCCAGAACGTATCCAGTTGCTGTATCTCTTTGGTGCGTTTAGAGGTCTGGACCAGGATGTTCTTAAGAAAATGAAAAATACGAATGGCAAAATTCAGGAATATTGGATGAGAGGAGAAATTGAGAGCGTAGTGAAAAAAAAAATAAAAACAGGTTGGCATATGGTTAAGTAAACTGATGATAGAAGAGGCCCGAAGAACGCAAACATAGTAGTTTAAAAGAAAAAAAAAATCACGCAGAGCAAGAATTAGGATATCTAAAAGGAATTGTGATGTGTCTTTGGAAAACGGGATTAAGGCAAATCCCAAATTTTGATGCACATAAAAGACGCAAGAGGGTACGAAGGAAAAGGGCAGGTCCTCTCAAGGAAAAAAAAAGGACGTCATTTATGTGCCGACCAGAGGAAATGGTTAAGCATTGGCATTTACAAAGGAGAGGGATATGTTGTATGCTGCGTCTTGGGAGACGTGTGTTGATATTCCAGAGCATGTCAATATAAAATATAAATGAAAGATCTGTTCACTGTTTTCAAAGTGTTACTATAGACATACCCTCAGAACTTCGTTGTATCCATCTCTGAATACTGAAGGACACAGGTGAGGAATCTGCTGGAACGTTGTACGAAATATTTGTATCCTCACTAGTCAAATGAAATGTCCCCGAGAACTGGAGAATAGCCAAACGAATTCCTTTTTTTAAGGACAACAGGAGTAATCCAGTACATTACAGGCCGATCACCCTTATGCCAGTCGTAGGGAAGATGATTAAGGACAGGGATTAATGACATATGGCGAACATATTACCGAAAGACATCATACTTTTGTGCTGGAAATTTTGTGTCTCAAAATTTGATTCAGCATTTGTTGGGAATTAAAAAGGTGGTTAATGAGGGCAGGGCGATATATGTTGTATACACGGACTTTAGCAAGGCCTTTTGGCAAAATCGCTCATGTCACGTGGACATGAAAGCTGAAGTCATATTGGTTCGTTGGTGAGCTCATAAGATGGATACAGATCTGGTTTGATCGTTGAAGACAGAGAATAGATGTAAAAGCTGTGAATGCAGATCTGTGACAACTGGTGTTCCGCAGTGATCAGTGTTGAGACCTGAGCTGTTTGTAATATGTGCATAAATGATGTGGAGAACAAGGCAATTTTAGTGCTAGTTAGCATGTTCACACCGCAAAAGAAAATAAAAATTGGGAGCTGTGTATTGTGAGGAGTGTTGGCAGAAGGTGCATCTCGAAATAGATAGGCTCAAGACTTCGGCAGAGAAATGGCAGATGGAGGTCAATCCGGGAATGTGTGAGGTGATGAATTTTAGAAGATCTAGTGCGGGAAAGATGGATACAGTATACGAAAGAGCCATCAGCACCCGTAATATACAGAGGGATCTAGAGGCACAAGTCCACTGTTCACTGAAAGTGGCAAGACAATTGGATAACGTGTTCATATTGCAGCTGTGTACGAACTTATTTTGTCCACAATTGGAAATTTGTATACAGTTCTGGTCGCCACACTTGCAGAAGGATGTGGAGGCTTTCCTGAGGTTAGAGAAATGCTTCACGAGAATGCTGCCTGGTTTGGAGCATGGTGATTGTGAGGAGAAATCGGACCATCTCATTCTTTTTTTTTAACAGTTCACCATTTACAAAATTATGAGAGGCATGGATGGAATGAATAGGTGAAATATTATTGTCAGCGTACAAATTTCAAATACAATAGGGCATAGGTTTATAGTAACGGGGTAAGTTTAAAGGATCTGTGAAAAGCAAACTTTTTTTTCTACACAGAGTGCCTGGGATGCGTTTTTAGTGTGGTGCTGGAGGCTATAATAGTAACGTTTGAGAGTACCCAGATACATCAATGGGCAGGGAATAGAAGAAAATAGGGGTGACACAGTGGCTCAGTGGTTAACACTGCTGCGTCACAGTGCCAGGGACCTGGGTCCAATTCCATCTTTGGGCGACTGTCTGTGTGGAGTTTGCACGTTCTCCCTGTGTCTGTGGGGGTTGCCTCCAGGTGCTCTGGCTTCCTCCCTCAGTACAAAGACGTGGAGGTTATGTGGATTGGCCATGCTAAATTGCCCGTAGTGTTCAGGGATGTGTAGATTAGGTGGTTTATGAGGGATGAGTCTGGGTGGGATGCTTTGAGGGCGGGAAGTTGGGGTGTACATGTTGGTCCACAAGGCCTGTTTTATATGACATCATGGTTTTTCTTTAGTTTAGTAAAACATCCTGTGTTGACAACAGCCTTGCTGGGCTGAAGAGCTTGTTACTGTGTTGTATTTTGTTTCTTCTTTGTTCTGTTTTTATCCTTGTTGCTTTTGAGCGTTGATTTTTGTTCGTCTTAAAGGATTCATGCATTCTCTATTCATCCCGCTGTATTTTGAACGACCATCACATTTTTCTTGAATGTATTGTTGTTAAAAGTGCCGTTTAATTGTCTGAAGTTGTTATGTCATCGAACAATATACGGTTAACACCCAAATATCACCTAATAGTGTTCTCTTTAAGTTTCAGTTCATACAAAGTTCAGTCTAAATAACTGACTAAAACTTAATTAATTAACAATAAGTAACATTGATTTTTTTTCCTATCAAGTTAACTATACAGAATACTACCTGATTTATTTATCTCTGTAACATTCGATGTTTCTTTTAAATCATTTGTTATAATGCCTCTGTGCCTCTTCCACCCAAGTAATTCCAGGCATTACTGTCTCTTTTGTTCATTGTTTATCAGCATCTAATTTGACATTAAATGAAAAAAAAACACCTGTTTCATCCTAAAGAATTTAATTGCAAATAAATTAGATCAGATCCTTTATCAACGAAAACAGAAATTGAAAAAAAAAACAGAAGTGCGAAATCTGATTTCTCTCTACTGATCCTGTCAGACCTGATTCCACCAATTTCTATTTTTGCTTTCGATTTACAGCATCCACAGTTCCTTCAGATTTTATTAGGTCATATATAAGACTTTTATTTCTTCCCAGGAATCCGCCTGTTCACAATGTTCCAGCAACGTAATTAAAGGTGTACCATCATTTTTTAAATGTCCCAACCTGCCTTTTCTGTATCACGAACTGCGATGTAGTATGGAGTCTTGTATAAGTTCACTTACTCAGTCTACACGACAGAAAGCTATGTTGAGATCACAAATGCAATCATACAACAGACGTATGATACAACACAAGTTGGATCCTTTGAATCAAAGCCTCTTCATCTTTCTCGACTTGCGACACATGTTGATTCAATTAAATTATTTAAAGCTTATCACCTTCCCGTTATTTATTATTTTTTTTCTGATAGACTACATTGAGATACAAACTTCCCAATCTAGAAATTGTCCTTTCTTTACCTTTTCTATTTGTTAATTTTGGTTTACTAGCAGTAACATGTCCACTGTTTTGCCAAAATGTAATTAAATCAAATCTCTAAGCTTCTTTTCTTGCAATTTCCCTAGCACTGACGTAAGGCTGACCGTCGTGTAATGCATTGGATTACTCTGAGTTATAGAGTCAGTGAAAAAAAAAAATCATAATGCAACTTCAAAATAATTTTGTACTGGGCCTCCAAGATCTCATTCATCCGAGAAAACCGTGGAGGCAGCACAAACGTTATGTTTGCTAAATAATTATATGCTCATCCATCGATGAGGTAACGTTTGCTTACCGTTCTTGATTTTGTAGACAAGGTGATGGCGAGTTCTTCCTTCAGGCCAGTTACTGTGATTTGCAGTGAAAGCTAATTGATCCTGTTACTTTATACATTCAACACCTCAGAGACTTACTGTTGTTCAATTTTCCCATTCTTTTTGTGACTTAAGATGTGCAGGTTATAGGAAAGAGAGAGAGAGAGAAAAAAAAAAACTACAATTGTTTCCCATATTCACATTTAGTCATGCTCACTGTAGGCAATTCTGTACACGATGACACTTAATGTTTTGATGACAACAGTCTGGCTATTTCATCTACTCTTCATTTTCCAACCCAAGGGATGAGGATATTCTTGGTTTCACCCTTAATCATATGTGTTTCTATAGTTCGCCATCGGGTTTGCTCATATTTTGACCTGGTGAAGTGTATAGATTCTTTCATATGATTCGGTTAGTTTGGGAATACCTCTCTCTCTGTGCACCACATAAGGAAATCTATTGAAATCACAATGATGTTGTTATACAAGATACTCCTTATCAGTGTAACACAGTTCCATTGCAGTATACTTCTCCATTGCATATAACATGAAGATGTGGAAATATAAATTCATAATATTCACGTTTTGTTAATGGATTCCTCCTTGGTACGAACTTTAGGATAAAATGGGTAATTTTAACTGTCATTTTGCCATATCCAGATCCAAAAAAAAAAGACTTTCTGACCGTGATCTTCAATGGAAATAAAGCGGATGAAATATTATGAGGGTCATTCGATTCATATTGCTGTTTTACTTTCACCAATTGCCATACATTTCAATTAAAAATATATTTTTTTCCAAAGAAAGCTCCCAACTCAAACGTCAATGTCTTTGTTCTTCTGATGCTGCCTTGTCTGCTGAATTCCTACACGTCCACACTGTGTTGTCAATGTCATCTCTTTTTTTCATGTGAATAACAATCCATTTAAGAAATTTGGTGTGTTCATTGGATCCTTGCATAGCTGAAGTTTGCAATCCCTTTACCGTATCTCTCACTATGCATTTGACAGTAAATTTTGGAGGTACAATTGATTTTTGTTCTCGAGCTGGTTGACATTTCTTTCTCATTTTCCATTTTGTGTACTTCCTCTTGCCAATTTTGATACGGAGAGAATTGTGATGTTTCATAAGCAATGTTCATGACGTCAGTTTCTTTTGAGTGAGTCGATCCCATGTATTAATGTCAATGTTTTACTTCTTAAGGTAAGCCTGCAACGCACATGAGAAGCCATTCATTTGTTCTCCCAGCGTTCGATTTCATTCGCTGAGGTTGGAAAACAGAACTTGCTTCAGTGGTTATAACTCAATGAAACTAAGCAAGTGGCCAGTTGAGCAGAGTTCGGTTGTGATCTTCATATTTTCGATGCTTGTGGTATTGGTTCCATCAAAGACTCCAATTTTACTATGGTTATTTTTCCGACTGAACCGGTGAATCCATCTCAAAAATGTTGATGATATTTCTCAGGGGCTTTCAGGTGTTGTTTATACATAGTCCAGATTTGAAAGCTGATGAATGGGAACGCTGAATGGATTATACACAAGGACCATGCTATCATTTCAGATGCGGCATCATTGATGAATTCGGCCGAAGGTGGTGGTCGCGATCATATGTTGTGTTATATCTCTGCAATGGTATCAGCTTTATGATGAGAAGTGGCATGTCAGGTAGTGGAAATGTTGCATGTTTGAGATGATTTTTGCATTGGTCACAATGGAGGGATAGACTGGAATTGCTCTGAGAAGGCTGATAATTATTTTAAGTCTTCTTGAAGTTGCCACTAAAAGCAATTCTTTGTTGTGCTTCAGCAAAGATACTAAGTGAATTTTGAATGTTTTCCTCCTAGACAGCGGAGATAACGTTGTCATCCATATGAAAAACATTCCTAACTGATATCCGTTCTGTTTTGTTCTCTAATTTCAAGCGTTTGAGATTGTAATATTTTCCATTCATTCTGTAGGCATTGTGTACACCACTGGAAGCGTGTTCTTACAAGGTGATGAATGTTATCAATGAAAATGTGGAAAAATGTTTGCAATTTTTGTCGATCCTTTTTCTTTTAAATCATATGAAACATGTTGCGTGACAGACATCAGACAAAATTGTTTGGAAAGTATTTCCCAAAGTGGAAGAACGGACCTTTATAATTCAAATTGCAGGCAATCAAACAATGTCCAACAGACTACACAGGAAGCTTAGCATCGATTATCAAAAAAAAATTGATTCTGTTTTATTGCGATATCTTCCACATTTCAGTCATTAGACCAATTTTCTTTTACAAATGCATAACACCCTTAAACAAGGAATGGCTGTCAGTAATATGTTTTTGACAATTGATTACAGGAGGCAATTGAATTAGAGGTGACAACAGTTATTTTGACGAATGAATGAAGGCATAGGGAGATAGATTTTTAGTGGACATTTGTCCTGCTCGGAAAGGAAGTAGGATGTCAATTTCACAACTAGTTAAGGCGCCAGCTGCGTGCGAATTGGAAGCAAACTCAGTTTCGATTTGGCAAGTCAATGTATCAGTGAAGCGTAAGGTGACAATGCCCTGAGGATAGGATTGCATATGAACAACTGACACAATCTTGGGTGAGAACTACATCAGCAGAAATGTAAACGGAATGTAGAACATCAATGTTAAGAGGTACTTTAGCAGTTGGTCCGATAATGTGTTATGATAGCTCAGCTTTTTGGTGCTTTAGACTTAGAACATACTCCTGCTTCTCTGGAAAGTGAAGACTCTGCTATATCAAAGGGTCGTGTCGGTCTGGCACACTGAAGCATGTAGATACAGCACAGTTGTTTGATGCGTTGTGTTTTTCTAAGGTTTAGGAAGTCTGAGATATGTCCAGTGTCACCGAAACAATTTACAGTTTGCATTGTGTCATGTGCTAACATACAACGAGTGTTGAGACGTGATTGCCATTTCTAATGTATTCAAGAATTTGGTATTTGTTGATTATCGGTATTACACATTCTAATCTATAGAAAGACAGAGCATTCCAGATTCTCTGATTCTAATTCACAGTTGCAGAACATTGAAAGCTTTCAAAATGCCTTTTTTTTTCCAAGCTTTGTCTTTGTTTTTTTTTCCAGGAAACGTATGTATATCATTCTCCTTGGTTTTCAGATACCTCTCAGCGCTCACCAGGTATCAATTTATGCAGACGACAAAACACCACACTTTGTGTTATTTTCCTTTAAATTGCGCATTCATTCTTCAAAGTTTCAATTAAATCCTTTGCGAAAGCCAAAATTGTGATAAGATGATCTTTGCGTCCATCTATAATCATTATGTTCAGTACATTGAGTTTATCGCATTTTCAGGCAAATGTTGCCATTGACAGCTATTCTGGAGTTAAGATGTACTTTCTTTTCGTTGACCTGTGACAAACTGTAGATTTGAACTTACGTCATTATACAAAATGTATGTATGATTCCCTAGATGAACCTAAAAGTGATTATTTCTCCATGTTATGTTTTCTGACTAATGCATGCATATTTCCATCTCACTATGATGGAAAGGTACACCCGCTTTATAGACAACTGTCAAGCTCTTTTGCCCAAAGTCTCTTTCTGCAATCAGGACAGCGTCATTCAATTTTTGAAATAAATTTGATTATCTGGTTGATATGTCAAATTAATGTCGTTATGCATACATATCCGCACACTGTTTTTACACATTTTCACACCTCACATTCTTTTAAAACAATAAGGTCTGAAATATTCATCAGAACCTACATTAAATATTCTGTATGAACAATCTATTATATGACTTAATCAGAAGCTTCCATTGAAAATTCCACACACAATTTCTCACAACTTATTGCTGTAAAAAAGCTCGATTCAATGTTGTGGAAATGTTGTGAAAATGTACGTGGCACCGTCAATGATACACACATATCTTCAAATAGACGTCTGCCTGCATTTTAATCAGTACTTCTCGAATAACAAATAAGTATAATGTCGACCATACAGTGAAATGGCACATAGAAATGAACAGCCTCTTTTTGATGCTCAGCTTGACTTCAGGCAGTACAAAGTCGGTTCTGACATCATTATAGTCTTCGCGCAAATACGTGTAAAAGAAGATTCTTCTAATATCAGGACAGTGTGTCTGCCCTGGACATCAAGGCTATATGTGATGGCTATCATTTAAAGATCCGTCAAAATTGGAAATAATGCGATTTGGGAGTAAAAATGTTCACTGATTTTAGTCATACCCAAGTCAAAAAAAGTTTCTCCTCTTGTCAATAAATCACCTCAGACCAATGATACCGCTGCAACAATTTCTCTTAGTAATGAATGTGCAATTTAAAGGAAAATAACACTCATATTTTTTGATGTTCTGTATAATATCCTAAGCCCAGCTATTTAATTAATTCATATACTTCAACATCTTCACCACAAGTAGTAATGTGCTCTTCTCGATGTGCAATGCACATTTAAGTTCTCCATGCCTTGGGAAATGAATCTGTGCATTCCCACTCGCAGCATTCCCTGCAAATATCCAGGTGAGTATTTATAAGCAGGAAGAATTGTCAATATTATCACGAGGTAATCTAAAATTTACCAATGATGTTCAGTCATTTTACAATCGTCAAGCTTCATTTTGAGCATTATGTTAATTGCATTGTACTACATATTGAAGTAAATAAGTTATCAAATCCAATGACGACAAGATCACAACAGTGGCAAGGACATCTGTGACAAGGAATTCACCTATTTTGCCCTGATAACTGTTCATAATTTGCAAAGCATTAGACCGAAGTGTGACAGAAAATAATGCAGCTCTCTGGATATGAGAAGCTAAAACGAAAACCAAGAAGCTTGATATATTTCTGTGCAAAGGTGGCTACTTGACTGCACTGTATCCAACAAATTAATTCTTCATTCCTGCTGCCAGCGAAACGCACTGGGAACAATGATTGGATCTTAAAATAAGCATTGCCACAATGCACTCGTGTTCTTCCAAAAAAAAACATATTATGTTCAGAAGAAAAATCGGCAAAGTGAAGTACTCACAAGGGAATAGCACTATTTGCAAAGATTTGACTAACAGACGCACCATCCCGAAAAAAAAACACATATTGCCTTTAACTTACTTTGCTTTTGTGAAAATCCTATTATTTCTGTTCCTATGGAGATTATTGGTCTGCCTGTAACTAGAGACAGGAGCTATTTAAGAAACTGCTGACCATCACTTCCTCTTGAGAAATTAATGATTTCAAAAAAAGAGTCGCTATACCCACAGTTAAGTGTGCGTGAAATGAATTTAGGACCGGAATACAAGTTCAATAATTACTTGATTGTGATGATCAGGACGTATTATCACCAGCCAATCAATGCAGAAAAATAGGTAGTACGCTGGTGCCACGGGTATAAATTGCATCATGGCAGGTTACAGAATTTTCGTTCAACAAAATTCTGGAAATAAAAGTGCTTGACGATCATAAGATCACTGTTGGTCAACAAAAACAACAAAAAGAAAAGAAACACAGAAAAGAAAACTCATAAATTTCCATCTGGGGAGGAAATCTGCTCTTCTTAACTAATCTCACCTTATTGTGGTTCAAGATAAGAGCAAATGTGGTTGAATCTCAATTCCCCTCTGAAAAGGTCAAGCAAGCAATTGAGTTCCAGAGTCGCAAGAAAGTCAGAAAAGGAAAATAAACCACAGACCAAATAGTAAAGTTAGCTCTGTTGAAGCAGCAAAATCTTCCTTGCTAACATTTGTTGGACAGTTCCAAATCTGGGAAAGCAGCTTCACAGGCTGGTCAAACAACACTCCTGCCCAATTATAACGTGGGGAAAATGTCTCAGGAATCACCGTCGCCGTATCTGGATATGATCTACCCCACAGCATAAGAAGCCCAGAGGACGTGACAATTCTTTCATATACAGTCGGCAGGACGTTCAGGTGGGTGCCGTCAGCATTGACTACAGGCACGACAAAATCTCATTTTAGTATTCTAAAAAGCGAATAAAATTACTGCTAATGAATACGTGCTGTCCTCCATTGGTGGAATAATAAATGGTGTTCCACATTTAACAAGACTGGAAGAAGCATGGAGTGTGACAAAGGACAATATTGGTTACTCATTGTGGGAGGAAGGGGGCGTTGTAATATCATGTTCAACACCAAGGGTAGCTTGCTTGCAGCAGTATTTATCAAACGATTCGATTCCTAAGGAACATTATTGCTAAACGGGGTATGCAGCATCAAGAGGGAATATCACATTTGACCCCATCCTCACAAACCTGGCGACAACAAATCCAAGGAGTGGCAATGGCTTGTTGGTATAATCACTGGTCTGAGGAACTGGGATTGAAACCCGATACGATAGACGGTGGAATTTGAATTTAATAATAATCTAGAATTAAGTGTTTAGATTGCAAACATGAATACATTTTCGACGTTTGGAAAACCCTTCTGGTTAACTAATATCCTTTCCAGAAAGAAAATGCTACGTGAACTCCAGATATGCAGCAATGTGGTTGACTTTTAACTGCCTTCTGGAGTTAAATGCTAGCCTAACCAGGGGTGCCTCCAACCAATAGTGAATAATAACTAACTGACGGTACAGTTAGGAGCGACCAACGCACTGCCCTCATGGAGACCAAGTCCTGCCTTCACGTTGATTAGAGCTTACATAATGTCTTGTGACACTGCTGCTGTGCATAATTGAACAGGGTTTGAACAAATGTGGCAACGCAAGTCTAAGTAAACATAATGCACGATTGAGTTTTAGCAGCGTCAGAATTATAATCCAATGGCGGATAATCCGATTACAATCCAATAATATTCAATGGTGGCATGTTCAAACTCTGCAGGAGGGCATGCAAGGAACTCTATCATGCATAGCAAAGCTGTGGTGTCAACCTGGTGAAGCTACAATAAAGGTCCACATGCATGCCAAACAACATAAGCAGTAAGCGATAGACATAGCTAATTGATTCAACAACAAAGTGTCCAGATTTAAATTCTGCAGTCCAGGCGCATCTAGTCGTGACAGGTATGGAAAACTAAGTAACACACTGGAGATGGAGGCTCCAGAAGTATCTCCCTTCTCAACAATACAGGGACCTGTATATCATTGTACAATACATGACTGAGGAATTCGCAAAAAAAAAATCAGCTAGAAGCAGCGAGTGACTAATTCGAGTCCACCTCCTCTAGAGGCCTCCACTACAACAGATGTCAGCATAAAGCAAATTTGATTAATTCCCTGTGAGATTAATAACCTTTTGGAGGCACTGGTTAAAGCAAATTCTATGGGCTCATACAGCATTCCAGCAAAATCACCCCATATCTCAGGAAGGATACATTGGCCCTGGAACGGGCTCAGAGAAGGTTCAGGAGAATTGCTTCAGGAATGAGAAGCTTAAAATATAAAGGAAAGTTTGAGGACTCTGGGACTATACTCATTGGAGTTTAGAAGGTTGAGGGTACATCTAGTTGTAACTTACAGAATACTGGATGACCTGGACAGAGTGGATGTTGGGAAGATGCTTCAATTAGTAGGAGAGGCTACGGCCCGAGGGCACAGCCTTAGAGTAAAAGGAAGATCTGTTAGAACAGGAATAAGGAGAAACTCCTTCAGCGAGAGTGGTGAATCTATGGAATTCACTGCCACAGAAGGCTGTGGAGGCCAAGTCATTGAGTATTTTTAAGACTGAGATAGATAGGTTCTTGATTCTCAAGGGGAGCAAGGGTTACGGGGAGAAAGTGGGAGAGTGGGGTTGAGGAACTTATCACCAATGAATGAATGGTGGAGCAAACTCGATGGGCCGAATGACCTAACTTCTGCTCCTATGTCTTATGGTCTTATGCATGTCCTGCAGAACAGGACGCACCTCTAGCCAAGCTTTTGCCGTACTGCTAAAACACCATTATCTAGCCAAACATATGAATAAATTTCCTGCATGTCATACAGACAAATTGCCTGACAATAAGTAAGTCGGCTAATTAATACCCCATTAGTTTCATCACAAGCAGTAGCAAAGCGATGGAAGTTGTCATTGACAATGTTGGCAAAATGCAGCTATTTAGCAGCAATGATGACAGTGATGCAAAGTTTTGTTTTTGGCAGAACCAACTAACTTCTCACATTATCGCAGACTTAGTTCAAACATGGATACAATTATTGAATTCCAGAGGTGAGTTCAAGGTGACAATCATTAACATCAAGGCCTTTTGTTTTGTCAACTGTGACATTAACAAGCTTATGCGAAATTCTCGTCAATGGGAATCAAGTGAGAGAATAAAACGAATTCTTTCCTGACTGAAGTAAGAGCTGACAATAGAAAGTAGCTCTTGATGCTACATGTCAAATATCTAGGATTTGACCTTCTCTTCATTATAAGTTCAGATGTTCACCAATGAACTTACATTGTTCAGCACCATTACTGTGCCCTCTGAAACTGAAATGACCCCATTATAAATGAAGAAAGAACAATATCCAGGCTTAGGCTGAAGTGTGATAAGGAATATTTATGCCACGCAAATGCCAGGCAACGACTATCGCCCATAAGAGAAAATCTAACCACTACCACGTGACGTTCAATGGCGTTATTATCACAGAACCAGTCAATATCAACGAGCTAGGACGTAGCCATTGATCAGAAGCTAAACTGGACTCACCATATCAATGCAGCAGTTGCACAAACATGTCTGAACCGAGGAGTTTTCCAGGGAGCAATTCACTTCTTGCACAGCAAAAACTGATCCGGCTTCTACAAGGCACACGCGAGGAATTTGATTACACGATTTGCAGACAAGCTTGCAGCTCGAACAATACATACGAATCTTGATACCATACAAGATAAAGCCGCCAGATTTTTTGGAACCACACTTATAAACATCGTGTAGGTGTGTATCTGTGTCTGGGTGTTGGGGTGTGTGTGTGTGTGTGTGTGTGTGTGTGTGTTTGTGTGTGTGTGCGTGTGGCTATCGGTTTGTGTGTGATTATCTACCTACCTACTTGATTATCATCTAATCTGCCTCTCCAGCTAATTCAGTCCCTGATGGTAACCATATTCATTGCTATCCACTCCATGACGTTGGAAGCAATTTGTTGTATGCACTATAAAATGAATCCAATCCAGGCCTCTGCGGTATGTCCAATACACACAAAAAAACCCACAGTGCTGACATTGTTGCAGTCCGAATTATATGCAGGCATTGCTCATTGTGGTGTTGCACTGCAAAAACGTTCACATCGTTATTTTTTAACGTACTTACTTGTTTCTTCTTTTGCAATGTCTGAAAGAAGACAAGCAACATTTAAAATACGTAAATAAATGTCATTCCTATTTATTTACTAGCCAAACGAATTCAAGGTTTCAAAATTAAATGTAATGTACTGTAATATATTGTTATTTGGATTAGTTTATCATTATTTGTTATTGAATCTGACTTTTTCACGTTATCCAATGAAAGTTAAGTTTAAGCCTTGTTAATACATTCTCAACCACAGACACTGCAAAAAAAAGAATTTTCACAGGCCTTATTTTGCAGCCAGACTTCCATACGGTATCAATCCCAACAGACATTACCCAGTAAACAATTGAGAGACCATTGATGCAGCTAATCGTGGAAATCACATCATTTTCCATTCATTGCAGCTGACTTTTTTTTCCCATCAGGTGATTTCCAGATTTTGAATGATTAGAAGGTATATACAGAAATGTTCAATCAAAGCTAAAATCAAGTCAGCAATGGCTTAATGCAGGTTTGATATGCCCAATCAGCTACAGTTGTTCCTTGTTCGTATTTTCATTTCAGGGTGATTGTACGAGAGGACTCGATGTCTTAATTTGTAGGTAAGAGATTTTTTTTTACGATCGATTATATACAGGAGAAAACCTCTACTTCCTGAAGAGCTTAAATGTGTTTTTTTTTTTCTCTCTGTGACAGGTAGTCAGATAAAATGTGCTCATGTGACATGTTGGCACATGGATAAAGTGATAGTGTTGGTTAGGCTAGAAAATTGGCTTGCGGGTGATCTGCTAATGTTAAGTGATGTCAAGACATGTGTACAGATGGTATCACATGTGTGCACTGTATCACACGATAATTTAGTCCTTTGGAAGGTTTTGACTCAGGTTGGTAGATGATAACGGTGAATAGTTCATAAGACGATATGACGATATCTTGTCAAGCCTGTAGGCGCTAATTGGGAAAGTTATGGCAGACGTTGTAATTCAGTCACTAGGAAAGTACTTAGCTAAAGTGTTCTTTGACGAACTAAGGCGAAGTCAGTCAGATAATGGTGTAGGTTATATCAGGTGGCTTTTTGTCCAGTGGTACAGCTTGTGATCGAGTGTCTGCGACGTCTGTGTCTTTGATCTTTGAAAGATCTCGGGAACAGAAGTAACGTTTGTCATTCGACTACCTCGAGTGTGTTTGTACAGAAGAATGAAACTCATAGATTTGTCTGATGCCATAATATCACATGCCATAGCATCATGAGTCATGCCGGTAGAGAGGATTAGATGCTAATTTGTTTTCTTGGCCAACAATCAAGGTAAGTTACTTTGAATAATAAAACAGTTCCAAGTGTCCCTAAGAGCATACGTCAAGTTCTTTGGACTCTGAGTATCAATACGTCAGAGGAAATGATACTTATGTTCCAGTGAAAATTTCTGCTTTAGAATCTTTCTATTTGTTTTATCATCTGCGACTAAACATGATATTTTTATCCCCCGTTATTGCAAGCAGTCCTTGGCCAGTCAATAAATGTTAGAAGCAATATAACGTGTTTAGAGGTGAAGCAATTTTGTTTTTTTCGATAAAGTCTCAGCTGTCACTATCTCATTTTTCTTTAGGTCTCACCTTTTGTCCATTTCGTAAGCTCTTTAGGGAAGAACAGAAAATAAAGATACATTCTGTGCAAAAAAAAAAATGTTTCCGCGGATAAATTGTCCAAGCAAATTTCCAGAAAAACCATCCAGGAAATTAAAAAAAGAGAAGTTTTCACGCCAAAATTGTCTGATCCCGAGATGTTATTCCACTTCCTACCCTATTACAGTAACCATTTCAAGGTCAAATTTGTCAGGACTAATCGCTGTGCAGTGGATTGTTTACGTGCTTAATGCTTGTAAAAACAAAAAAGGAATATCGCGGCTGACCATGATTGCATAAAAACTTAGTTCAAGTATTTCTAACATTCTCCTTATAATTACTGGTAACAAACAACACCTGTGCCAAAAATAAATGCAGTTACATTCACATTGTGTATAACTGCCCCCTTGTTCTCTGCACTGCATTGACCTACTCCAATGTAATGTAAATTAGTGATCATCAAAACATGTAAATTGTGCTATTGTGTGATGTGTGGTATTTCAAGTCTGATTCACTGTTCAAATAGATCATATCAAGTCTAATATGTTATTCTGAATTTTACATTCCTATTTAACCATAACAACATTTCGTTCCTTTGCAAAGCAGAAGTGAATGAAATTTTGTCTCCAAAATCTTTAACTACCCTGCATCCACCGCGTTTTCATTTCGGTGGATCCAACGGTACAACAATCTCTAAAAAGGAACAAAACATTCGGTGCCAGTACTCTCCTGTCCCAACATTGTTACATATGCGAAGCTGCATTTTTAAAACAGTTCTCACTGCATGTTGATTCACCCAAAAGCATATGCATACATCTTGTCAGGTCGACTCTGAATTTTGTTATGCTCAGCCAAATCACACCCCAATAATCAACACCTGTCATGAGAATGTCAGCCTATCCAATTTGTCCCGAAAAGAACACTCACTCGTTTCTGTTTTCAATCCATAATATCTTTGATGGAATCACCTCAAACACAATTACTTAATCTCTTAACAACGGGGGCAGAAATATATGTCATACTTTCGGCGTCATCACTGCAATGCTTGAATCAATAAAGCATAAAAGAGTAGAATCATGTAGCACAGAAGTGGTCCTGCTGACCATCGAGCTTGTAGCTTCAAAAAAAAGTGAAACTTTCATTCGTTCTATTTTCCTACACTAGGAACATACCTTTGAATGTTATGATAGACCTTATTCAGCGTGTTTAGATTTGCCACCTTAATTACACTCCCAGGCAATGCACGCAAGTTCCCCAATACTATTTGAGAGAGACTTCTTCACTTCAAATACTTCCAAATCTTTTGTCTTTCACTTACAGTGATACCACTTTGTTACTGACACTTTGATAAACGGAAACAGCTGCTTCATACTAATATTTTGCATTCCCCTCTTTATCCTTTATGCCTCAATTACGTCCCCTCCTCAGGCTTCACTGCTCCATAGAAATCAACGGAGTCTTATCATACGTATCTTCATAGCTGGGATGGTCCATCTTAGGCAACATTTTGCTGAATCCACGCGGCACACAATTCAGTGCAATTGCATTACTCCTGTGGTTAGGAGACCCGTCATGAACAAAATATTTCAGCAGTGGCTTAACCTATGTGCCGTACAACTCCAACATGACTTTTATGCTCTTCTAATCTATGCCAATACTGGTAAAGCCAAGTGTCCCAGGAGCCTTCCTAACTACACTGTTAACCAGTATGGCCTGAGTTATTGACATTTCCCTAACACGTGACCATCAGGAACTACGCTGTAGAAACAACCTACACAATCCTCATTGCTGTTACTAATTTAAAAAAAAAATCCACACTTTGTACCTTACAATTAAGATCCCTTATATTTATGGGTTTCGTTTATCAGATGCGCCCATGATCACTACATCTGTACTTCGCCCTGAATCGACATTAATATTCAAGGGCCTGCAGATTAGTTTACCTAGTGACTGCTTTCATGTCCACCCACACAAAATCTGCTTCCTGATCTCAGGACTCAGCGTTACCTTCATAAATCGCACGATTGTCTTTATAATTAATAATGCAGCCCTCCAATCTTAAATGATTTCATGTTTTACTGAATGCCATATGGTCCTGGTATTGCTTGCCATGCTGGGATCAGTCTCTCGACGGCTATAAGATTATATGTGTTCACAATGTTGTGTGCTAACTTTTCCTTTTCTTTCCTTTTCGTAATGTGCTGTGCATCCAGATACAGAAACTTCAGTGTTTGTTCTTATGTATAAAATCCAATCTTGTCTGCGAGCTGAAAAAAAAGAACCTTTGTGGTAAAATTTTTGTTGGCTCTACTACTGCCTTCATTTTCTGAACTTCACCTTGCATTAATCTGTTTTGCTATTCTACATCAAATCTCTCACTGACTGAAAGATTTTCTAAATCTTTACTGCTCAATGAATTTTGTTTAACTTGAACTCTTGTCTACTTCCTGAGATTCCCTATCTGCAATATCCCGAGTTCAAAAGTGTTTCAGACTTCACTGTTCTAATGGTATAAAATTGACTTTCAGCAGTATTGGTGCTAATGATCCACGAACAAGAACAAATTACACACTTCCAAGTATTTGGCTCAATCACTTTCATTTCTATTCTGATCAATTCTATGTAAAATTGCACTGTGCTCAATTACAATGCAGATATTATTGCAGAGAAGTGCTAGCTGGTACTTATATTTTCTTCACATGCAACTTCCCAGGCTTCTTAAGAAGTGACCCTTTCCTCTTTCTTCTTGTTTTCTTTCTGTTTCTGATGTACTTGACGATCAATCACTGATTGTATTGCCAGTGACTTTATTTGTGCAGCACAGTGTAGATATCCAGTTTACTGGCACAAGGAAGCCATCAAATCCCTTTGCATTCCCAATCATTGGTGCAGTGAACAGTGTCAAACACCTATCGTTATATTATGAACGAGAGCAAATGCAATTCTCCTTAGCAGCCCTCCTTTCTTGAATTGATACTTTTCAACGTCATGATCATTTCAATCACAATCACTGACACACTCTCATTCAGATTAAATGATAATCATCAATCCTGTGGAACAATAGGTAATTCCTAGTCACGTGCACTTCTGCTGTCTGTCTGAACTTTCCAATGTTCAATCACTTCTTCCAACCTTGACTATTAAATAAATCAACTGAACACATACACGTAAATCAACAGAACACATCTATGACTGCAATGATTTTGCATTTAGCAGACACGTAATAGTCTAATTAGACTACTTTTCTTTCTTTTGAAATCGATTTTTTAAAAGTTTATTGCTTAATTGTTTTTCGACCGTTCAAATTCCAGTATTTGAATATGCCATGCTTTCTCTGACAATTACTCACTTATCGTTGCACTTTCATATACTGTATACTATATTTGAATTTAAGACTGCATTCTCCATCTACGTGTCAATTATTCGACGTATATCCTGAATTTTGTGGCTTCAAAAGTATGGAATTTTCAATTAAATAGCAGACTTTTGTACGATTGCATCGTTGTTTCCCTAAATGTCAGTTTTCTTGCATTTTCCGTGCTTCTCCTGCAATTCAGATCATTCGCTATCCTCCATTGTCAAATTGGTAGTGAATTAAACGGTGCTTGTCTGTGAAAATGACCAAATCTCAGCCATTTCAACCGTCACTATTTTTTCCACTAGTTGAAGTGAAGCACTCCTATTTCGAAATTGGAATCATCTTTGTTTAGTAGCTTAGTCTATCTGTCATGGTTTACATGTATTGGCGTTTCTATTCAAACTTTTTTTTCTTCTGTCCTGTGCCACTCTGTATCGCTTCTGTTTGCATGTATCAGAATCTTCCTGCCTGGTTCTGTAACAACACATGTAAACACTTGTCATTAGGATTCACTCGTTCTTTACCTCCCTGTAATTATACAATCACCATCGACCTTGTGTATTTATTAATTTTTCAGGTTGAGAAATTTAATTAATGTTTAATTTTATTTATTATGCATCTTGCTATGATCTCTCTGTAAGCAAAAATATTTTCCTGCCTCTGTCTTACAGTGCATGTCTGCCTTGGCGACAGAGAAGACGAATTTGTCTCTGCCAATCTATGCCAAACGTATTGTATGCTGGCATTTCTTAAGACTAGTGATGCCAGAATGGACTTAATTTTCAGGCCTCGCCTCATGGCAGTTAAATATTAACAGCAACGCTGTTTATCTGGATTCAAAAGAAGAAGATTCAGAGAGGAAGGACAAATTTCCTTTCCTAAATAACATTACAGAAGCAGTTTTCTTTTCCATTTTTAAACGTTCTTTGACTAAGTGGATCGAATTGGTTTATTCCATCTCCACAATATTGATGATGTGTTTCGTAGTATTAGCAGGATGTAATGACCCTCAGCCTCTGGCCTACTGTTCTGGGGCATTGAGAAGCTGGTGAAGAATGATTGTTTTGTGGTATATGAAGAGTTTCTGGAAATTAGTTACATTGATATAACCTTGTTAGGGAAAATATTTGTGAGGCATTTGTGTCCTACAAATGAAAGAGCAAAGATACTGGAAGCCCAAACAACGTATTTGCTGACAGTTCAGAGAACTATTTGATCACCACAAAAATAGCTGCTGCAAGAATCACTGCGATCTATATTTCTCTCTCTTTCTTCAAATTCTACTGTCAATACGTTGGCCTCAACATTGAAGGTTCAAACAGAATGACTGTCTACTCGGCTGATGGCGAATATCTAAACTATTTGTTTCTCATTACAAATTACGTAAGAATATTAACCTGTTGTCATATGGCATGCGAACACAACAATTGTCTCTGTAGACTCTTTGTTAATGTTGTATCTGGAAACAAATATACCCCCTGTCCTTACTCGCTTCTTTTTTTCCAAGCTCTGAAATAAGAAGAGAAAATTATTTAAATAACATTTTCACTTTTCCCAAATACGGCAAAATAATAATTAGCTTCAATGTTAGTAACTGTTTAAGAAACAGTCATAAAAGTTCACCTGAATCAACATGTTGCGGCATTTGTTCCCAATCTGTCTCACGCAACGGCATTGCAACAAAACTTTTTTTTTATTTATAAAAAATGAAGTGGACAATTTATGTTTCCTGACCAGAGTAGGTTTTTTTTTTTAATTTTCACTGTCTATGAGATGGTGAATTAATTTTCATTGCATCTATTATTATTTTGTTCAAACGATTTCCTCCATTAAGAACAGTGTAAACTAATTGACCAGATTTACTGGTTGATATGTTGCAGCATAAGAAAAGCAATATTGATTGATTGTGTTTAATTGTAGTTGGGCTTTCCAGAAACGTCTGCCTTCTCTTTCATTGCCCTCACCTCCTTTCAACATCTTAAGATCTGAAATAGACATTAGACAAAAAAAAATAAACAAATAAACATTATATTTGAACTGTATGACAGATTTTACAAATTCAGTGGGAGAAATTCCTTGGTCTTCAGATCGAGAAATGAATTATCAAATGTAAAGATACACAAATGGATGTCACGGCATATAGCCATACGACGTTCACCTGAAAGCTAATTGCTATTCTTGTGGTTTCTCATTCGTTACAGAAATCCAAATAATTCTGCTAAAAAAATTCTCACACTTTTCAAGGTTTGGTGGAAAATCATACATTAACATTGCAAAGAAAACCCTCAACTCCACCTGAATGCGAACACTGAAGTCATTTTATAACTTCACTGGACGTACGAGATGTTTGATACCTTGAAGATTTGAAGTGCTTCCAAAGCATTGGCTAACTGAACAGCTTGATTCTTTATTACATATCAAATCTGTTCCATTCGTTGGAATGATCCAGAAATGTGCAAGATCCATGTACACGCCCATAAATTGGATGCACGAACAACGTTTTCATCCATGTTCACATCCATCAATACTGCAGTCGAAGTGTAACAGGAACTGCCACACATGTGCGATCATGTTGCCTGGCATACTGGAAAAGTTAAATAATTTTCCATCTTTGTCCAAGAATTACCAAAGACATAAATTACACCAGTGACACTTTATGATATTATTCAACTCCGAAAGGCCCACCTAACATTGAACATTTGTTTCGCCAACCAACTTGAAGTATCAATAACCATGTCAAGACAATTACCATACAATCCAACTGTCAGCGTCAGGTTCCCATTCAGTACATTTGTTTGTAGTCTGTATGACATTGTAAAAAAAAACGTTGCCATCACGTTTTCTCCCTTGGCTGTTTGGATCTTACCTGGAATGTTCGTTTGTGTTGACGTTTTCTTAAATGATTGTTGCACTTAACGTTGAAACACACAGTATTGGACATAGAACAGTACGGCACATTACAGCACAGTACAGGCCCTTCCGCCCACGATGTTGTGCCAAACTTTTATCCTAAACCTAAGGTCTATCAAACATCAACCTCTACCTTATATTATCATCCATATGCCTATCTAATATCCGCTTAAATGCTCCTAATGAGGCCGACTCCACTACACTCGCTGGCAATGTATTCCACGCCTCTACCACTCTCTGAGTAAAGACCCTACCTCTGAAGTATACCCTATATCTACCTCCACTCACTTTAAAACTATGCCCCCTCGTAATAGCTACCTCCACGCTCGAAAAAAAAAGTCTCTGGCTGTCCACTCTGTCTATACCTCTGATCGTGTTGTACACCTCGATCAAGTCACCTCTCATTGTTCGTCGTGGGGAACGTGTTTTTGTAACCAGTCACTTCCCAGCCACATGTGGAGCAAAATAATTAAAGTGATCTAAGATAGTGAGTGGAAATAAGACTACACCGCATTTGCCATTATAAGTAAAAATTCGGATATTAAAGGTGAAATTCAATGAAATCAAAGGTTAGGTTTCCCAATGGAATAACTTCACCACAACACGAAGCTTCACCTGGATGAGGGGTGGAGGGGAGGAAGGTATCATACAACAATAACACCACTCTTCTGAATTATTCTATTTTTTTCCAAACAGGAAGTTTTGTGTAAATCTTAATTTATAACAGGAAATGAGAATTTGACCTACTTTTTCCCATGATCATTACTAAACTGGTTGAAAACTGTTTTGTATTCATAGTCTAGCTATCTAATACTTCCTGAATTAGTTGTTGTTAAATTAAATTTCTGGTCAATTGGATTTACTTGATCAAGGTTTTTGAAAACCCACACGCCCCAAATGCAATCAAGTACCATGCTAATCTTCACTGAATGTTCGTTTGTGTTGACGTTTTCTTAAATGATTGTTGCACTTAACGTTGAAACACACAGTATTGGACATAGAACAGTACGGCACATTACAGCACAGTACAGGCCCTTCCGCTCACGATGTTGTGCCAAACTTTTATCCTAAACCTAAGGTCTATCAAACATCAATCCCTACCTTATATTATCATCCATATGCCTTTCTAATATCCGCTTAAATGCTCCTAATGAGGCCGACTCCACTACACTCGCCGGCAATGTATTCCACGCCTCTACCACTCTCTGAATAAAGACCCTACCTCTGAAGTATCCCGTATATCTACCTCCACTCACTTTAAAACTATGCCCCCTCGTAATAGCTACCTCCACGCTCGAACAAAAAAGTCTCTGGCTGTCCACTCTAGCTATACCTCTGACCGTGTTGTACACCTCTATCAAGTCACCTCTCATCCTTCGTCGTTCTAAAGAGAAAAGCGCTCGCTCTCTCAAACTTTCCTCGTAAGACCTTCCCTCCACTCCAGGCAACATCCTGGTAAATCTCCTCTGCATCCTTTCCAACGCTTCAACATCTTTCCTGTAATGAGGCGACGAGAACTGGACACAATACTCCAGATATGGCCGAACCCAGGTTTTGTATAGCTGGAGCATAACTTCACGGCTCTTGAACTCAATCCATCTATTAAAGAAAGCTAATGCACCATACGCCTCCTTAACAATTCTATCCACCTGGGTGACAGCTTTCAGGAAACTGTGGACATGAACCCCAAGATCCCTCTGCATCTCCACACTGCCAAGAATCTTTCCGTTAACTCTACATTCTGCTTTCAAATTTATCCTTCCAAAATGAATCAACTCACACTTTTCAGGGTTAAACTCCATCTGCCACTTTTCAGTCCAGCTCTGCATTCTATCAATGTCCCTACGTAACCTAGAACAGCCCTCTGCACTATCCACAACTCAACCCACCTTCGTATCATCCGCGAACTTATTAATCCACCCTTTCACTCCTACATCCAAATTATTTACAAAGATCAGAAATAGAAGAGGACCCACAACAGATCCTTGTGGTACACCACTCGTAACTGAGCACCATGTTGAATATTTTCCGTTCACTAACACCCTTTGTCTTCTAAGGGTCAGCCAAATCTGAATCCAATCTGCCACATTTCCCCCTATCCCATGCCTCCTTATTTTCTGCTTGAGCCTACCATGGGGAACCTTATCAAACGCCTTACGTAAATCCATGTATACCACATCCACTGCTCTACCTTCATCCACATGTTTGTTCACCTCTTCAAAGAATTCAATTAGGTTTGTGAGGCATGATCTACTCCTCACAAATCCATGCTGACTATCATGAATCAAACTTTTCCTGTCCAAGTGATCATAAATCCTATCTTTCAGAGCCCTTTCCAATAATTTACCCACCACTGAAGTAAGACTTACTGGCCTGTAATTTCTGCAGTTATCTCTATTCACTTTTATGAACAAGGGAATGACGTTTGCCACTCTCCAATCTTCCAGCACTATACCCTTGGGCAGTGAGGACGAAAAGAACATCGCCAAAGGCCCTGCAATCCCTTCCCTCACTTCCCATAGAATTCTTGGATAAATCCTATCAGGCCCAGGAATCTCATCTATCTCCAAGTTCTTCAAAATTCCGAGTGCATCTTTCTTATTAACATCCATCCTCTAGCCTACCAGTCTGTTTCACACTGTCCTCTCCTACAACTAGGTCCCTTTCAGTTGTGAATACCGAAGAAAAGTATTCATTGAGGACCTCTCTTATCTCTTTAGGATCCGTACACAAATTCCCTTTACAATCCTTGATCGGCCGTACCCTTTCTTTGGTCATTCTCTTATTGCTCACGTACATGTAAAAAGCCTTGGGGCTTCCGTTGATCCTATCTGCCAACGTTTTCTTATGCCTCCTTATACCTTTCCTTTCTTCAACTCCTTCCTGGATAACTTGTATCCCTCTCGGGCCTTTTCCGATCCTTGTTTCCTAAACCTTATATAAGCATCCTTCTTCCTCTTAACTAGTCGTTCGATCTCTCTTGAGAATCAAGGCTCCCTCACTCGATCACATTTTCCCTGCCTGCTAGGGACAAACATATCGAGCACACGCAGTATGCATTCCTTAAACAATCTCCACATTTCCACAGTGTTCTTCCCTGACAGCATCTGTTCCCATTTTTTTGTTACCCAGTTCTTGCCTCACAGAATTATAATTACCCTTTCCCCAATTATAAACCTTACCCTGCTTTATCAACCTATCCTTTTCCATGACTATGTAAACATAACGGAGTTATGATCGCTACTACCAAAATGCTCTCCTGTCAATCGGTCCAACACTTGTCCCGGTTCATTGCCAAGCACCAAATCCAAAGTGACTACTCCTCGTGTTGATCTATCTACATACTGTGTCAGGAATCCCTTCTGAACGCACTGGACAAAATCCTCTCCATCTAAACTATTAAAACTAAAAATGTTCCAAACAATATTTGGAAATTTGAAAACACCCATGAATGCAACACTGTGACTTCTGCACCTAACCAATATCTGCCTTCCAATCCGCTCCTCCATTCCTCTGCAACTATTAAGGGATCTGTATAAAAAAAATACCAACAAAGTGACTGCCCCTTTCTTGCTCCTGAACTCAACCCAAACTGACTCTGTAAACATATCATTCTCGAACTGCCTTTCAGTAGCTGCTGTACAAGACCTGACGAGCAATGCCACTCCCTCGCCAATTTTACCACCCTCCCTATTTCTTTTAAAGCATCTAATTCCAGGGACTTCCAACAACCATTCCTGTCCCTGCATTACCCAAGTTTCTGTAATGGCCACAACATCGTAGTACCAAGTACTGACAAATGTTCTAAGTTAATGCGCCTTATTTCTGATACTTCTAGCATTGAAGTATACACACTTTAAACCATCCCTTTGCCAACAAGTATGCTTCATCGACCGCATTTCTTTCTTAACAACCTCACTCCCTGTTGTGTCTGTTGGATGGCTGAATACCTCAACCTCTGAATTACAAATCCGGTTCCCCACCCCCTGCCAATCTAGTTTAAGCCATCCCGAATAGCTAGATCAAACCTCCTTCCCAGGATATTAGTGCCCTTCCGGTTCAGTTGCAACCCATCCTTATTGCACAGGTCAACTTCACACTCAACTTGCGTCTCCAAAAGTATTCATATATTTCTTCAAAAGCATTAGGTCCATGAACTTCGTAATCGTTGTTAATTCAATGTACTGAATTCTGAAATGCTAACCGGTGGACTAGAACAATCTAAACAGTACTGTCGACATGCTTAAAATTCAATGAACAATCTAAGCAGCATTTATATAAAAATAAATTGGACTCTGTAATTTTGCATCTTCCACCAGATCCCACAGACTTAAATTATCGTAATCTTATGTGGATCTCCTTTTTCTCCTCCTTGTAATCGATGCTGATATGTACTCAGCACTTTTGCAGCTATGGAGACATTTCTATTATTTTCTCTTCGTCGATTTTGGTAGTTTTCATGTCAACTAAAATACACCTAACTATTATTAATCTGTATGTATCCTAATTCCCTCAGCTCTCATTTTTTTCTATCCATGAACATGTTTCATATTCACTACTTCTGCTCAATCACAATCTTCTGGCGCTCTTCAGAATTTTATGATCATAGAATTGTTGTTTTAGTCTTCACATCAAAATTGTCGTTCGTTCTTCTTCACAGTAAGATCATCTCTGTTCCCCTACGTCTAGGCATATATTCTTCATTCAATTTATTTTCGTACAGAACAAAGGAAACGTCTTTATCAACATCTATTTTGTCCATCTAGTTATAAACAACTCTACGCTAGGGAAAAGGACTTGGTTATTTGCCTTACCACTGATGGATTCATAACCATGTATGTGGTCCCCCCTCAACATATTACGTTCCATCAAACAAATCCTTGACGATCCAGCATCTTCTTATGACTCAATTCCTCCAGTCGCGGCAGAAGACACTGTTTTCTGCACATTTTCCAACGTAATATCATCCTTCCTACAGTGAGGCGACCAGAACTGTACACAGTATCCCAGAAATTACCTCGTCAATGTCTTTCCAAATGATGTGATCAATACAGGCAAGAGTGACAAACACCTTCTTCTCCACCCTGTCTATCTTCGAGGCCAATTTCAAGGAAAAACGTATCTGTAGCCTTCAACTTCTCTGTTCACCAACATTTCCTAGAGTCTGCCCTTAACTTCGTAAATCCTGCCATGGTTTGTCTTATAAAAATGCAACTTCCCAAATTTATCTAAATTAAATGCCATCTAACACTCCTCAGCCCAATTCATACAGATCCCTCTGTACACTTAAATAACCTTCTTCACAGTCCGCTGCACCATCAATGCTATGTAATATAAAATGTTTCAGTTGGTGTTCTGTTTATCTTTCTTAACTCCATATGCGTCTCAACTAAAACAAAATGCAGAAATCAGTAAGACACCGTCTCTCATTTCAAGTCCCATATGGACCGAAGTTACCACACTGTGTATTTTTCAAAACGAAATTAACATTTTCTTTTGAACAGCGTCTAAAATAGGAATTCATGCAGAGATTAGAGTACATGCTTCTCTAGATTCATTCCAGGTCTCATTGCTTCTACAGAGGCAGATCCTATTTGGAAGAGTCCACAACTTTGCAGGCAACATCAGAAAGAATAACCGAATAGTCAACATTCCGTTTTTGACGTTTCATCTTTCTGTTGTGCATGTAAGTAAAATAGATTTTAAAAATTTAAAACAAAATCACATTTACAGAAACTGGGTGACGAGAATTATGTAAACTAAGTTAGCGAGGAGTGATTCTATACAAGTGAGTGCTTGCATGGTTGACATGACTCGTGGGATTACTTTTATATGCCAAGTCACATTGGAAGAAGAGTGGATGATGTTGTCACGAGGTATTGTGTTAATCAGTATAGTGGTAGGTACGATTATTGGTTGCTGGATGAATGAGGAGTAGAGTAGCATAAACGATTAAGTGTAAGAGCACGACGCATCTGGTTTGGCAGGTGGTTGCGTGAGTCTCCATATCGCTAATTAATGAAGGTGAACAGTGAAAAAAAAAATCTACCGGGTTGATATGGAAAGAAACAGAATAATGTGTTTATTGAGTCTGTGTCTGCATGTGATGCTCCATGAAATTCTTCTTGTGCCGACAGGCAAGTGATACCTATTGTCTGAGTGATTCAGTCATTTTTGAGTTTGGATTTTATGAGGCTGTGAATAGATTACTATCAAGGAGAAGGCGAAATAGAGGTGGGTGTGTCTGCGCAAGGATTTTGCAATTTGTATGTTGTACTGTGCAGGTAATGTCGACTGTGGCATTAATGATGTCAACTGCACGAAGAGCCTTGAGAATGTTTGATGTGATGGTCTTAAGTGGTGTGCCATGCTTCTTTGCATTTCTTCACTCTTTTTAGTAAGTTTAAATTATTCGACTCCCTTCTGACTATCAACTTATCTGAGGATGAATTCGCAGAATAGATTGAAAACGGCACAGATCTGGGAATTCTCAAGATTGTTCAATATGTAATGAAATTGACTAGTAGGGTTTGAATATGGCCTGAAAGTTACTAGCCAGTGAATGCGCTGGCCATGTTGTTAGGTTAGCAAATGGTGCATTCTGAGTTCAAATTTACTTACACGAGAAAATGTGCAATATACATTTTAGTCTATCATGTTATAAAATATGTTTATTTGTCCAATGCGTCTAACTACCATAGTGTCAGATTTTGTATTACAAATGAACTTGGTCAGAGATATATTTATGAACGAATTTTGATGCCCAATCCATCTATTTCCATCCGTTCACCAAATAATTTTGTTATTGTTGTTGTTATTGACTCTCACCTTCTTTGCACTTATTCATATCTGTCGGACTGCTGCAAATCAGCTTGGCTGAGAATCATGCTAAAATACCCATATTACCAACAAGTAAAATTCAAATGTGCAAGTTGCACAAAAATGAATACAATTCCGCACTATTACATTCAAGTCGAAACTGCAGCATTCTATTTCATGTTATAACTCCTATCCATGACAACATGCATCTCTGGCTATCTGTGCAGCTCCAGAATCACTATTTTTTTTCAACTGAACATAGGGAGAAAACATGGATTCAATTTATATTCCTTTCATTATAAATGCAAATGCATAAGCAGAACAACTTTGTATGGTTTATAGAGAACATTCCAATCACAGCAAAATCTAATTACTGCAAATAATTCTGCCAGCTTATTTGATTACATAACCTTCAAGGAGTGACAATAAATATTTCAATGTGGTACTCATTATTAAAGGAAATTTTGAACATTTAATTCCATGTCATTGAATTGAAGCAAGTCTTCTTTCTCTACTTCACTTTATCCCAACTTTTTGTGGAACAAAACTTTGATAATAGTTTTTTGTTTTCTTTCTGTCATTATTTGTTCCAAATTCTCTTGGCCAGAATTTCCTGATATTTATTGTTTTAACGTTTTATTCCAGAATACATTCCACTTAGATATTACAGAACTTTTTACTTTTAAAATTTCTTGTGCATTGTCCAGAATTTTATGGCTCGTAACTTCTGGACGATCCATACCAATACACGTCATGCTGAGAACTATGGAGCGAGAATAGGGATATAACGTCCACTGAAGCACGACTCGTTGCCATTTAAGTAAGTCAACCTGGCTGGAATGAGAGAAAGTCTCTTCGGTAAATTCATCAAAACGATATTGAAACAATAAATGACAGTGTGAGGATATCAATGTATCGATAACATGAGGAGAAGGGATTCAAAATTTTATAATGAGTGTTTTCCCATGATTGTTTAAGTGTTTGTTCTGATAGAATATCAGTACATCCGATTTGGTAAGAAATCCAATGTGTAATGTTGTGGAATAACCTCTAAGAACATGTTTGAGATTTGATGGTCCTATGTATAGTGACAATTTCCTGAAATACAACGTTGTACGTAATTGGTTATGAAGATGTATTGTCGGGTGAATTGTTAAAGGAGCAGGGCTGCAGTTTCCACAACACTTAGTGTCACAGATGATTGTCTGTGAGATCAGTGACAACGCAATTTGTCTTAACATAAGCTATAAAAATGTTTACAAGTGAGGCAAAGCAGAGGATGTCCAATCTTTCGGAACATCAATCGTTTTTGTAATGGAGAAACAGATAACGCAAAGATTGCAATAGAATTATATACCAGCAAGTAAGTGGAGGTTGCGTTGCTGGTTTGCTTGAAAAGCTGAACAACTGGAAGGTAAAGTATGAGACGGGGTGGCTTTTCATGTATGATGGCGGTCAGTTTAATGGGTGGCATTACTGGATGGGCTAATTTAAAATGTAAAATGGTTTAGGCAGCGTCAATACAAAGTGATTTATTTGTTTGGTTATTCATTTGGAGCAGCACAGATGTCCTTTATTGTGTTTTAAGGCGAGAAATAACGTAGATTTTAATTCTGATCAATATTCACAGTTAGAGAGCAACGTGCATGTGATGGATACTGGCAAGTGTTTCAATTAAGGACACAAATGCAAAATTTTCTGCAGGTATAAGACATCTTATAATATTGCAGCGGTGTTTAATTTACCAGTAGTTAATAGTAGATTATGTTTATAGAAGTCAGACAGATCTTCAATGTGTCTTTCATGTTATATCAGGAGTTTCAATATTCGTAGAGGAGAACAACTGGTCTGTTTTTATCCATTGATTTTGTTCAGATTAAAACACACTTCCTTTTTTTATTGATCGATTTCCAGCACCCTTGAACAGATATAAACTTTCTGTGTCAATCGCACTTCTTTATCATTTCATCTGTGGAGTGTTTGCAATGTGTTAGAGTTCTCAACTTCTTGACATTTTTTGAATGCTATGAGACATAACACAAAAGTACACATATGTCAGAAAGAATTGTTCAACTTCTCGTTAGCCACCTGCAGTGGCAGCAGTACAGATTATTACAATTCTTTCCCAAAGTTCCGAAATAAGAATTGCACAATATTTCATTTCATGATCTAACTCAACGCCAGCAAAGAAAGCATTCTATTCAGATAATGATCATTCAATGAATCAAAAGCAGTACGAATTACAATTGCAAAATTCAAAAACTGCACGTAGATTAAAGGAATCTAATTCATATTGCTAGCTTCTGAGACCGGATATGGGAGTTGTGTGATAAATGTGTGCTTGCAGTGCTCGAACAACAATTGATAAATGGTTTGTCTCGTTTGGTGTTTAGTATATATGTGCCAGAGTTATTAGGATATTGTCCCTGTTAGATTTAAGTGTTCAATGTAGTTGAGGGGCTAGAGCTGATGTTTTGTTGGCGATCCTGATGGATGAATGCTGCACGATAAGCAGCATTAGGGAAGAAACATTTTATTGATTGTTGGTGTTTTAGGGTATTCATTAACAATGTGATGTAATGGGAGAACTTTTGCATGTGGAAATCGCGGTAGGGTCACTGGAATATATTGTTAGCAAAACAAGACTGAAGTTTCGGACAACTTAACATGCACTTGATTGCTGTGGCAACTGAATAAGAGGCAAAGTTGACATGGAGATTTCAATGTCAGTTTACATTTTTGTGCAGTTACCTTGCAACTTGCGTTGTAGAAACTTAATGGTATGGCTGCTAGTTCAAATGAACAAGTCGTTGGATAAATAGATGGGATTCAGGTGGCTGGATGCCAAGTGAGACAATGACATTTTATTGTGAGGCGGGGTGGTGGTCGTTATCAGGTGAGGGCGTAGGTAGGATCACATGTCAGAAATTCAGATGAGGAAAGTTTATTCATACATCCAACCAATCGAGTCTCCAGAGGGAATTATACCACGTGACGTTTTCACTGTGTCATGGCATCGCTTATCTGGAGACCATGCATAATCAATATCTCACAGGGAAAGTATTGGGATCGCTTATATTTGATGTAAGGTGCAGATATTTTCGAATGAGACATTAGATGATGCCATGTTTATAGCGTACCGATACACAGTGTGTAGTCAATCTCTGATTGCATGGTGCAGTGTAGAGTCCAGAGGCTTATTTCTTTTGTTTATCAACCGTTATATTACAGTTAAAATTGTGTAGCATCTCATTCCTGACCAGAAAAAGGTAATGCAACATGCTGGCCAAATTTTCACCTTCCACAATAAACCTGATGTTTTCCACAATTTGCAAAATGCAGTGTTGTGCGCATTTCAGCTCTCCTGGCAACTTAAAAGCGGGTGTGGGCATCCATCATGTCACTGCAACCTTCTATCAGGAAATATCTGACGTCCAAGTGTTCACAGGTAAATGAAACAGCTGCCTATATTCTACTTTCTCTTAAATTGAATGTACCTAACCTGTTCTGGCCAAATATTCGTTAGCTTTTAAGAGCGTTGAATTGTAAGATGGGAACGCTTTTGTCGGATATACAATTATTAATGTTGTTTGTTTTGTTTACTTTTGAAAACTGTTTTTTGCTTTTGGTTATATTTTTTCTAAGTGCAAAGATCACTTTCTAAAACAGTCCTCACCTACTTCGCTCTTCTGAAGTTCTGTAAACATAAGCAAATAACCATGTAGTTACATACAGATAAACATGAAAATTAATATCGAAGACCACTTGAGAATTCAAGTCAGTTTGGCCATTGAATCTGATCATAACTTATTTGTTTGCATTCAAACCGCTTTATTTCGATAAAATTGTAGTGCCTTGGTAAACAAGAAAATATCAGCCCCTGTCATTTAACAAATAATTATCAATTATCCCACCACCAGTGCATCCAATATAGAGACTTCCAAACTCGCTCATCCTGTTAAAGGTAAAACAGACCTGCAAATATTTGCCATAATGTCGCATTTCATAACTCGCAAACAGTGTCTCACGATCTCACCCAAAGGAGGAAATGTGTATTCCATTTAGTACTTGTCAAGATCTTCCAGAAATATGCACATATAATTCAATCCACATGTGTTAAATTCTAGTGAAGCCAAATTCAATCTGCCCAATGACTCCTCATAGCCAACCAACTCTATGAGGTATTAAGTTGTATTTTTATTCATTAACAGTACGAGGGCGTCGCTGGGTAGGCAGCATCTATTGCCCATCCCTAATGGCCCAGAGAGAAGTTCAGAGTCAATCACATTGCTGTGGGTCTGGCATCTCATGTAGGCCAGACCAGATAAGGATGGCAGCTTCACTTCCATGAAGGACATTGGAGAACCAAATGAATTTTCTAAACAATCGCCAATGGATTTTTGGTCATCATTGGATTCTTATTTCCAGATTTTTTTTTTTTTTTGCTTGAATGTGAATTTCACCAGCTGCCATGGCGGAATTCAAACCCAATTCCCCAGAATGTTATCTGGGTTTCTGGAGTAACCGTCCAGCGATAATACTAATAGGAAATCTTCTCCCCTGTAAAGATGAATCTCATAAAGCTCTCCACAAACATCTACAACAGATTTCCATCATTCCTTACATAAGTTAATCGGTAATTTTATGAGAAACGTCGTTGGTAGTACTAACTTGCCCCTCAAATTTTAGTTATCGTGATATAAAACAGTCAAACTTTTCGTGGTTCAGAATGCTCACGTCACTGCTGTATCATTTTCAGCAAGGTGGTTTTGTTCAATTAGCATTCATGCATACCAGGTTAATCTTGGTAAACTTGCTGCCCAGTCCTACCTAGGGAGATCGATTCTTTAAAATAAGTTAAAATCTGGATGAAAAGAAACACAGCGACGTAATGCTGATCATTTCATAAAACTTCCTCACTCTAGGAGCAGCATCTCTGCCATCATTGCCTTGTGAGTTCAGAAACACGGCGATTTTATCTGACTTTGCAGTTCTCTGAAATCACCTAAAATACAACATCTAGCTGTTTGAAACAGCGAAAAAAATCTGAACGTAAAACCTCCATGCCTGATCAATTACAGTATCATGAAGGCTTATGTAAAATTTCAATCTCAGCTGTCAATAAAAACGGTCATGGTACGTGCGTTTGGGAGAGTTGAGTCTGAAGGAAGTGTTAATTATAGACTGGATCGATGAAGCTGTTGGAGAAGCTCAGGGTATTCTGCACCGGGCGAGGAGTCCCCTTTCTAGAGGGAGCAAATTCTGCAGCATTCCCAGAATCTGCTCCTACTTCGATAAATCCTATGACCACAAGTCGCCCCAAAGGTGAAGACTCACATTCAGTTGCCTACACCATCCCAATTACCATACTGCAGTTAGGGAAAATTCCTTAAAAAAAAAAAAAAATAGCCTGCACTTTGGAAACCCCGCAGATACTTTTTTTTTTGAAGATGCTCTCAGCACTGATTTTGCATGGGCTTGATGAGAGAGAAGATGTAAAAAGTGCTGAAATGTGCAAGTCAGTCTGCTTTACCTACTCCTCAACCCGAAAGGAAGTGGAATTCGAAGTTATGAATGAATCTATATTAACTACGTTGGATTATAACAGGAGGAGTTCCAGTGGTGGCTTTAAATAGTTGTAGAAAAACAAATGGAGAGCATCTGACTGTATACACATGGTGGTTAGAGTCAGTCTCATAGAGTAATACAGCATTGAAACAGGCACTTCGGCCCAAACTAGTACATGCTGACCATGGGCCCACTTAGCCAGATCCAATTGCCAGAATTTGGCCCATATCACTCTAAAATCGTCCCATTCATTCAAATGATTTTGTTTTTTTTAAAATATTATACCTGCCTTTACCACTTTCCCTGGCAGTTAATTCCATATACACAACATTCTCTCAGTGAAGACGTTGCCCCTTATGTCCTTCTTAAATCTTTTCCCTCCCACCGTCAACCTATGGGCTACTTTTCATCCCCTACCCCTGGGGAAAGAATAGTATACACATTCATCCTATCCATGCCCCTCATGATTTTATACACCTCAGTAAAGTCACCCCACATTCTCGTATGTTCCAAGGAATCAATTTTTATCCTGGCCAACCTCTCCTTATATCTCAGGCCTACGAGTCCTGGAAACCACCCCTTAAATCTTCTTCGCACACTTTCCTGTTTAAATATCTCTTTCCAAAACAGCGCCACAAAACTGTATACAATACTCCAAGTGTGCCCACACCAATGTCTTAAACAACTGTAACATAACGTAACATTCACATACACAATGTCTTGACCGATGAAGGCCATCATGCTAAATGCCTTCTTCATCGCCCTGTCAACCTGTGACGCGGCTATCAATGAACTATGTACTTGTATGCCTAGGTCCATCTGTTCCACAACACTCCTCAGGACTTTTCCAGTTACTGCCTCAGTCTTTCCTTCGTTTGATTTTCGAAAGTACAACCCCTCAAACTTACCTGTATTGAATTTCATTTGCCAATTCTCAACCCACTCCCCCATCTGACCAATAACCCTCTGTAATTTTTGCTAACCTATTTCGCTATCAATAATTCTCCTAACTTGGTATCATCTGTAAACTTACTAACCATGCCTTGTACATTCACACCCAGATCATTTATGTGCATAACAAGTAAAAAAGGTCCCAGCGCTGTCCCCTGTGGCACATCACGAGTAAGAGTTCTTCTGTCCGAGAAATAATGTCGAAACAACATCCTCTACTTCATACCATTGAGCAATTTTGAATGCAAATAGCAAACTCTCCCTGAATACCATGCGTACTAACCTTCATGATTAGCCTACTGTGCGGGGCCTGGGCAAATGTCTTGCGAACGGACGTATAGACACCATCCACTGCCCTATCCTCATATATCGTCTTTGTTACCTCTTTGAAAAGCTCTAAAATATTTGTCAGATGTGACTTGCCACGCACTTTTCCTAATCAGACCTTCACTGTCCAAACGTTGTTTGATCCTGACCCTCAGTTTCACTTGCATTACTTTTCCTATCAGTGATATTAGGCTCACTGGTCTACAATTCCCTGTCTTGTCTTTTCTACTTTTCTTAAACAGTGTAACAACATTAACAACCCTCCAGGCTTCCAGCGTTTCACCAGTGGCTAAAGATGAAGCAAAAATCTCGGCAAGAGCCTCTGCAATTTCTTACCTAGCCTCACCCGATATCCGAGGATGGACTTGAACAGGCTTGGGGAATTATCCACCTTAATGCGCTTTAAGGTTGCAAACACCCCCTCTCTGGTAATACGTATTCGGTCTGAATTGTCCCCACTTGTTTCCATAATTTCATTAGCATCAATTATTTATTCCACAATGAACTCTGAGGAGAAGTCTTCATCAAAAATCTATTCCACTTCCTGTGGCTTCACACATAAACAACCATGCTAATCTTTAAAACGACCTATTCTCTCCCTAGTCCCCATTTTACTTTTAATATAGCTATAGAACCTCTTGGGATTATCTTTAATCTTATTAGCCAGATCAATCTCATACTCTATTTTAGCTCATCTGAGATCCCTCTTAAGTGTGCTCTGACACTTTTTATAATCATTTAGGGATTCAATTGAGTCCATTAGTTTAAACCCAAAGTATGCCATCTTCTTTTTCCTGACCACAGCCTCAATATCACTCGTCAGCCAGGGATCCCTAAACCTGCCAGCTTTCCCTTCACCCTAGCAGAGATATATTGTGCTTGGACTCTCGATATCACACTTATAAAAGCCTCCTATTTGCCCAACGTTGATTTTTCATCAAACAGATTCATCCAAATGACCTCTGTTAAATCCTGCCCAATTGCCCCAAAATTGGCCCTTCTCCAGTTTAGCACCGTAACCTGAAGACCTGTCCTATTCTTTTCCATAACTATGTTAAAACCACGAGAGTTATTGCCATTGGACTCAAAGTGTTGTTTTACTGACATTTCAGTCACTTGCCTAACATCGTTTCCTAAGAGGAGTTCCAGTGTTGCCTCCTACCGATTAGGGGCCTCTGCATATTGATTTAGGAAACTTTCTTGGACATGTTTGACAAATTTTACCCCATCTGGGCCTTTTACCCTTTGAGTGGCCCAGTTAATACAGGGAAAATTAGAATCTCCAACCAGCACTGCTCTATTATTCCTATAGGTTTCTGCAATCACTCAACACGTCTTCTGCTCTTGTATGCGCTCTCTGATTGAAGTTTTTATTAATGCGGTCCCAACAGAGTGACCATTCCCTTCTAGTTTCTACGTTTTAACCATATGGCCTCATTTAATGACCCGTTATCCTCTCAAGGCACTGTTGTTATGTCCACACTTATCAAAAAGACAGGTCTCCCTCCTCACTTATTTGAACTTCTTTCACGCTAGTAGCTTCTGTACCCTGAAACATTGAGCTGCCAGTCCTTCCATTTTGTCAGACATGTTTCTCTTATGGATAGTGCAGGATTACACTTCTTTCAGTTTTTGTGGATATGGATTGGAATAGGTTAAACTGGACGTGAACCTCGTAATTAGTTATAAGACTTCGCACTGCAGAAGGGAAAAAGAAGGCGTGTCAGAAATTTGCTTCGACAGGACTTAATCAGGCATGCATAGTATTTTGAATGGCTCAAACTCGGGAGGACGAAATTCAAGAGGAAGATAAGGGCAAAGGAAGTACGGATGAGGAACTGTTTCCTGTAAAATGTCCTATTACTGGTCGAGTGAGGACAAATGGTGAAGGTAGAGGAGAAGATAATGGTTTTAATTTTCGGTGCTTCCTTCCTCCGTATCTAATGAATGTGTGTACAGATAGAGGCTAACCACAAGGGTACACAAGACCTCTAGTGCTGTGTTATCAGTGCAGTCAAGTGAGTAACTTTGCTCAGGATTGTAATATGCCTTGTCAGTACCCACAGGCCCTTTGACTGACACAAGGATTAGGACAAGTAATGGAATCAGGACAGGGATACAGAGCTCTGCCGCTGGAGAAACCAGGGCGGCAGACTTCCGTATGGGAAGTGGAAGCGACTGCCTCTCTTTATCCACCGTTACAAAACGCGAATCTGAGTGCCTGACATTGCCGAGCCTCTCCAGAGTGTGCCTACAATGCTGGGCTTGATAGTACAGGGATTCCCGGGGTAGAAGCCGAGGTAGGAGTACCCACCCCCCGCCCAATCTAATTCATATGGGATAGACAGGAATCCTGCAAAACCCTTAAAATATCTGTTGATAATTGTTAATTTTGACAGAATGAGTTTATTTGAATGAGTTTACCAGACGTTTACATGAAAGATTTGAAATGGACCTGATTACGTTTAAGTTGGGTGATGAACTTTGTAGTTGCCATGTCACATTGGCACCACTTTCCCGAACAACAAAGCAGATTTTATAGGTAGGTGTAATTTGTCTTTTAATCCAGCGCATCGTTGCAGCATTTCTCGACTGGCGCCTGACTTAGATCAATAATATAAACGGACTTATTTACCCCATGGTTTCCAAACTCTCCATCTATATTCCATTGAAGATTGGCGAGAGGGGTGGAGATTTTTGCATGACCTGATTGTTGAATCAAGTATGTACTTGATCTTTTTCTCCAAACTGAAATGAGAGAGGAATGCCTCCAACTATTAGATGAACAAATAAGCCTACTTACTTCTTCAGGATTTGAAATAAATTATAAAAAGGGGCAAATTATGAAATCTCAGTTCTTGTACTTAGGCACTGTGGTAGGCCACGGCAAGCATGCAGTCGAAAAGAAACATTTTGAGTCTATGCTGCAATTGCCTTTCTCTAAACATGCAATTTCGCTTCGTTTTTATTTTGCTGTTGGGGGTGGGGGGCGATGTTCGAGGGCTATTGTAGAAATCATGTTGATGGTTTTATAAACAAAGCATCTCCATTTCCTTTTTTTTTAAAGAAGAATGTTACATGGCAGTAGACAGAATAGTCCCACACAGTGGGTTTCAACATTTAGAAAAAAATTATAAGCTTCAGCTCCAGAACTGCACGTGGCAGAACTCCCTGTTGCACTAGAGGTCGCTGCAACAGAAGCAACACTTTTTGCAGGAACACCACAGGAGAAATAGACCAGCTAATGTTTCGAGCCTTATAACTTCAGGACTGCAAAGCGACATAAGACATGAAGGCATTTCCTCGAAATTTCCTGGGCTTTGCTGTATTTTTATCAAATTAGGCTTAGTCTTTTGACTATCCTTACAGATCACACATCAAAAGTTAACACTGACGAATAATGTCCTTAATTTCAATTCATTGTAAAGATCTAATTTTAAATCTCAAACCCTCATACCATTTCTGACTCTGCCTGTGAACTGTGATTGTACATTTTATTTTATCATCCCTTCAAATTATCCCGATATCGTTTCCATATGTGTTCTTCTCTCTCTATGCTCAAGTAGAGTAAAGCTTGCAAATGTGAGATTTTGGCCATATTTGGAATCTGTATTTCATTTCTGAATTGTTCAACGATAGTCACATCTATATTCACCTGGTGAATATCTCTATCTATTATAAAAATTGTAGAGGTAATTCTGTCTCTGAAACAATCAATGGTTCCAAACAATATTTTAATTTGAAGTTCAGGGAATATAATTCTGTTATTATGAATACAATTGTTTGATGAACAAGTGTCTGGGAGAAACTTCTATTATAGTTACTCTGCCAACGTATTGACTGCAAGGCACAAGCTAAAAGTCACAGTATTGTGACCACATTTATCCGCCGGATACTGGATAAGTTCTGAACGTCAAAATGGGCATTCGTTAACAATCCATTGTAACGACTGTCATGCCAATTTCAATTCCCAGAATTAATAAAACAGCATCAAATAGCATGTCAAGAAAATTAATTGTTCAACAGATTATTTGTCATTTTCTCTGTTTCAATTACAACAACACAAGAACATTTCAATTATAATTCTCTCAATTCTGATTTATGTTTTAAATAACTGTGCAATGTCTCTTAAAACAATTGTCTCTCTTTCGTTCTTGTAACATGTAAAACGGTATCTGTAACAACACCAAATTTAGTAATAAAAATGTGATCGAATATAATTTGTGTTTTGCATTTTGTGATTTCTCTTGATGTGAAGTTTCTGCTCTTCTTCATTGTCATGCCAATATATTGCGTTCGTTATTGTCCTCACCTTCTTTATATTTCTTAAGTTCTGCAGGGAAGGAAACAGAAACTTAAATCATGATTTGTAACATACTGGTTTTACTGATGTAGCAATGTTCATGGAAAACAATCCTTCACTCAAGCATTACAATGTGTTCATGTTAATAATCTTAAATGATTCATTATACCTGAATACCATCTCAGACAAGAGCGGGTGAATATTTTCTCGATTCTTGGATCAAATACACCTTCATCTAAACGGTTTGATGTTTGTCTTTGAAGGTAGATATTGCTGGAATCCTCTTTATTTTTGTGTCCATGGAAGGGAGGGAGATTTATCTGAAGCCTTCAAATATTCTAAACGTTTCTGTGCAGGCCACACTCATGAGCAACGTTATATCCATTCCAATTTTTATTTAATGTTTGTCCAGGGAACGTCCAAGAACTGCCTGTACACTTTGGAAGGTTCAGAAACTTTCTTTGCTTTTCGTTGTATTCAGGCCATATTGTTTTTTTTTTTTTTTTTTTGCGAAGGACTGTGATTCCCTGCTGGCAAATGTTTGCCTTTCGATCTCCTAGATCATTCATTGCTGAAACATGATGCATTGTGCAATACCGAACAGATCGTCACAAGGCGGGTGGATTACATACTTTGTGTCCATATGTATGTTTTCAGTGACTACTTGCTGTTGAACATGGGATTACACAACTAAGAATAACCGAGAGATATATTCGTTGCAGCAATGATGTTTGTAGCTTAGGCCAGACCGGTCTCGCACTTTAAATACAAGAAGTTAGTTACTATCAGGAATCGAAACAATGCTATGGCATTATAATGAGTTTACATTATCGTTGCGCACTTGATTTGGGATGAATACATGCAAATAGATGGCACAACATGAAAATTCCATTATGCAGACTTTCATACTGAAATCATATATATCACGACCGAAATTGGAAGAAACATGTTAACAGAGATCCAATAAACGGGGGAGCAGAGGACTACAACAAAGTAAAGCATAATGTGTAAAATAGTTATAGTAGGTGCTTTGGTTGTTTTATGTTCCATTCATACTCTTCATTTATGTACTTGTAGAAATGTTCTAACGTAACAGGTTCTTTATAATGATTTTCAACATTAGAAAAAAGATTTTTAAAAAACCATGCTTCATTGGAAAGTTCTATGGATATCTACCATTCCAGTTCTGACCTGTTCCAATAATATGCAAATTAATTCATTTGATGAACAAGCTGTGCTTTATTCTAAATAGCTCAGTTATGCTTTCTTTTATTCATAACAATTTTGGAACGGTTCCTGGCTATTTCTCACATAACAATCTGCTTTTTTTTTTCCCAATTTTGTAGTTGGTATACAACATACTTTTAACATATAAACATGCAGAATGTGTTCTACACCTGAAGGTTTGCTGGTATCCTATTTCAACTTTGTTATGGTTGACTGTTATCATGATCCTTATGGTCCCTAAAGCATGAGAGTGCTTTATTTAAAAATTAGATTCGTAAACATCTTACTCAAAATTTCGACTACTCAATTTGCTGTTTGTTTTGATATATTATTGAGAATATTCATGCATGTTTGCTTCACTTAAATACCTTGCATCAATTACATTTTTTTTTCTGTTTTGTTCCACATGATCAATCATGTGGTTTGCATTATGGTTCTAATTCGACAATTGTTTGTTTTATGCTTCTGATTTTCATTGTAACTACGTGAGTTGAAATTCAAAAGTTGATCTTTTTGTCACTGATACAACACCTTCTATTGCCTTTACTGTCTTTCTGCCTGGCTTTCAGACTTTTTTTTTTCAGTTTTCACATGGTATGGAATCTTTTGCATTCATTCTGTAGTTTTTGTCTCCCATTGGCTCTCTTTCTGTTCCTCGGGTTATCACTGCATTGTACTTCTGCCAATCTCAATATTTGTGAATCATTCTGTGTGCTTTCATTCTGGCATAGTCTGTGAAGGTCTTCTTTTTTGTACTTTAATGCAGATGGGCCAATTTATATTATCTCCTCAAAGACGGTCTTGCTCTGACATTTTGGAGAATCTATTTAGAACATAATCTTAATGTAACAACATATGCATTTTTCACTGCAGTTACTAGTGAAAGGAAATCTATACTTGGAAAGCTGATACAATGCCTATGTTATCACAGACAAAGACCATGATGGATCCGATCAACACTATCTATAATCATTTGGAAAGAACATTTTTTGCAGAGTTTTTCTCAATCCAAGTCTGGATACAGCAAGGCCATCCCTGCAGAGAAAATGATTGTATTGTTCTCACATTCTGGAAATCATAGAAGAAATAAGTGTCAAAACAATGGTCAATGACACAACAGCAGACCAGAACTGTGCAGCACGCCAGCGAGGAACTTAACTTTTCACTCTCCATAACCTGCCCACAATAAAGAAGGAACAAGTATTGTGATGGAGTACTCCCTACTTTTTTGGATGAATGCAGCTCCGACATCAATGAAGATGCTTGACAACTTTGAGCACAAAACGTCTAACTTCAATGAGGCCTTTTTTATACATCATCAAACGTACAGTCACAACACCACCGATGATCAGTAGAAACAATGTGTGGTATGAAGGATACACTGAATAATTGAATTAACTTTCCTTAATCCGTTCCATATAAACTCAAGCCACTTCCACATCGAGGGTAAAGTGTAGCAGACACATGGGAACGCCACCACCTGCAAGTCCCCCTCTAAACCAACTAATAACCTGAGTTACAAAAATGTCACCATTATTTCGTTGTTCCTGAGTTAAAGTCCTGGCATTCTTTCCCTACTGCCACTGGGATTTAGCCTCATCACATGGATCACTACAAATGAAGAAGGCAGTTCACCAGAATAATCTCAAAGGAAACGAGAAAATGGGTAATAAATTTTGACCTTGTGAGCGTTGCCCACGCAGCATGAATGAAATATAAATCGTTTGTTGAATGCTTCGTCTGCATTTATCTGTATGAAATTGTCTCAAATATATTAACGAATTATGGTTTATCAGAGAAGTACTAATAAGAAGGCTTCCAGTTGATTCAAGTCTGGATACAGCAAGACCATCGGTGCAGAGAAAATGATCGTATTTTCCTCACATTTTGAAATCATACAAGAAATCCGTAAAATAGGTGCCAATAACAACGGCCAATGACACAACAGCAGACCAGAACTGTCGAGCACGCCAGCGAGTAACTTTACTTTTCACTCTCCAAAACCTGCCCACAACAAAGATCAAGTTGAATGTTTGATCTGCATCCCATTGGAAGAGATTGTTCGCATGAATAATTAAAGTGGGGTAATCTGTTTCAGCCTACAAAAAAGATCCATGAGTGAAAATCGTGAATGGCATAAATGGTGGATCTGTGGCACTGAAACCTACATCAGCAATATAGTCTCAACACTTCAGCATAAGGAATCTCTTGATATTGCTTCTCTGGTAATGCAACTAGATTCAAATCTTACAATTAGGACACAGAGGAACCATCTTTCCAAACATATATTCCTCCGTGATGTCAGGAATTTTCTCTGCTAAGAACAATGTTGTTCATTTCAGTTTCATTACGAACTGGCATCCGGAAAAATATTCAAAATTTACTGCAAATGCACGTGCCTACCGTTTCATATCATACAGGGCCTCACCCTTTTTTTGGACTTACTAATGTCTGCACGTATCAATAGAGTAGCATCAATGGTTCTCAATCAATATATGCATAATGATCCAATGAAACAATGCAGTGGCAGAAATCAGAACAAGAACACTTAAACTGAACTGGAATGAGAATATCTGATTTGTCCACACATCAGCAAGTATGGTTTCAAAGTGAATTTTTCTCAACTGAACATGTTAGTTTCCAACAGCATCTCACTCATTGCACAGGGTTCATTCAATATTATTTTGTTTCATTATGATCTCCTGAGCAACACATATTGTACCCATGATTTCATCTCGGTTACAGGCACTGAAACGTGATGGTATATTTCCTGTATTTTCCACATCTTCTTCATAATCAAACCATCGAAATTCAAGAAAAGCAAATAACCAACATGAATGATCTTTTCTTGCGGAGGAAAACTTGGTCTAACATTTTATTGTTGACAACGAACTGAACAGCGTAATTTGTTGTCGGTGATATCAAAACTTTTATTCCTCTTTTTTTTCATGGCAATATGTAAAATCACACAATGCTGACTGACGTCAAATAATGAATCAACTACAGTATCCGTCACTGCAGATGTTCATCAGAATGATCGTTCCTGCCGATGGCCAAGCGTTTATAATGGTTCTGCCAACCTCTCCTCTTGAAGGGTTATCCATTCCTATAATTATTACTTCTTCAAGAGTATGAGCAAGAATAATTTGTACACAGGGTATTTAACACTCAATTACGTATATTCCCACTTTTCTCGCTCTTTGAAATATATTTGTTTTGCTTGTCAGCGAGTTTCAATCATGGCAACGCAATGGCATGAAAATCAACTGGGTTGTACGTTTCATACTGGAGGCATTCACTTGTAAACTGCATATTGTGATCGCTTAAATGCTTTAGCATTTCAGTTGAAACGACAATCATCAAGTTGCTATTCTTTCCATAAAGGACTGATGGAGAGGAATATTACATTTTACGTGCCCAAGACGGGGTTGCAGTTCAAACACAGCTCTGTCATTTTTCCAAGGAGTCAGCGTGAATGACCTATTAACGGAGTCAAAATACATTTGCCGAGTAAAATACAAAACTACAATCCGAGATTTTTAAGTATTAACTGAACATAAGTTCAGATCTAATTGCTGATATATTCTCCAATTCTGCTTTCACTATTTCCATCCATAGTCATTATTAGAGGATAGGCATTCATGTGACACCCATAGAAGCGATTCCGATCATTTACTGAGTATAATGTTAGTTCCAATCAGTTCGGCTGTTCAAATAAAGAGGTAAATTCTCTCGCAGGAGTGCAACAGCAAGCACATTACATAAGTGCTATTCTTTGACACCTGTTATGAATTGCTCCAATAGTCACTTACATAATGTCATCAAGAAGCTTAATTATCGGTCGGTAGAAACTTGAGTAAATTATGTGATTCAATGATAGTAGGAACCGTTGATGCTGGAGAATCTTTGATAACAAGGTGTAGAGCTGGATGAACACAGCAGGCCAAGCAGCATCAGAGGAGCAGGAAAGCTGACGTTTCGGGTCTGGACCCTTCTTCAGAAATTTTTCTTTTCATTTTTCATTTTTCTGAAGAAGGGTCTAGGTCCGAAACGTTAGCTTTCCTGCTCGTCTGATGCTGCTTGGCCTGTTGTGTTCATCCAGCTCTACACCATGTTATCTCAGATTCTCCAGCATCTGCAGTTCCTACTCTCTCTCCCAGATCCGAAACGTCAGCTTTCTTGCTTCTGTGATGCTGCTTGGCCTGCTGTGTTCATCCAGCTCTACACTTTGTTATCTACAATTATGCGAGATTCTTTCCAGTTTAAAGAACGGTGTCTCATGGAATAGTTCTCAAATATATCGTCTATTCAGCTTCATGCTGTTGCATTGTTTCTTCACGGTAACTGGAATGCTTGACAGCACCACTCCACTCCATGATCACCAGTCGAGATTATTGCACTATGAGCCCTGATCTATGGAGATTAACTTACATATTTGCTTCTACGACTGCATTAACGAATGGCGATTTTTTTTTCCGCTTAAATATTAGACTACTCAAAGTATCACACATCATTTACAGAAAAATAAATGTTCCCTCAAGAGCAAATTGCTAATTTAATTCTGCCAGAACATTCACAAATATACCGTTCATATCACAGTAGTGAATGGTATTGCCTTCATGAGTCACTCTTCCAGAATATCGCCTCCTAAACAATAACAATAAATTCAAATAGTATTATCAATAATAATATAAAATGTGAATGGACCCAACCCAGTCTCCCCTTCGATGCTGTGGTTTGTGCTGACTCTTCACCTGGGCAGAAATTTCTGAATATAAGTGCATTTATTTTTCTCAGCTGCAGACCGTTCTGTGATCCTGAATTATGTTCTGGCCATTAAAACTTTAAACGTATGAACCAGTTCAATGCACGTTCTGAATGTCGTTCCCAAATGTGAAATATTGCTACTTGTTGTTTGTTCTGAACAGAAGTGTGCTGTAAGAAAAGATATGCAAAAATATTTTCACGTGCTCTGCTGCTGTCAAAGTGTCCACAGGTAATCCTAGTAAATCCTTGAATTCGTATGTCCCCTCACCTGATTCTTTATCTGTCAAATCTGCACGTGAAATAAACAAACTTTAATAAACGTCTCCAAAATTGAAATGACAGGCAAACCAATTGCATTAGTCAATTCCAAGGGAAGCGAAGTTCATGTAATTCTAAGTGAACGAATATTCTACAACGAGGCCTGGTTTTATAAACTTACTCAACTTTCCACACAAAGAGATCAAAACGAAAATTAACATGATAAGAAGCTGAGGTAGTGGGGACTGCCTATGCTGGAGGATCTGAGATATCAAGGTGCAGAACTGGATGAACACAGCATAGAACATAGAACATAGAACATAGAACATTACAGTGCAGTACAGGCCCTTCGGCCCTCGATGTTGCACCGACCTGTGAAACCAATCTGAAGCCCATCTAACCTAAACTATTCCATTATCATCCATATGTTTATCCAATGACCATTTAACTGCCCTTAAAGTGGGCGAGTCTACTATTTTTGCAGGCAGGGCATTCCACGCCCTTACTACTCTCTGAGTAAAGAACCTACCTCTGACATCTGTCCTATATCTATCACCCCTCAATTTAAAGCTATGTTCCCTCGTGCTAGCCATCACCATCCGAGGAAAAAGAATCCCACTGTCCACCCTATCTATCAATATATCAATATTCAATATATCAATATTCCTGACACAGATCAGAGAGCGTCTCTATGCAATGAACACTGACTAGAAAAAAGAATAACACGTCAATTAACAATGAAAGCAACAGCTTCTTATCATGGATAATAAGGTGTAGAGCTGCATGAACACAGCAGGCCAAGCAGCATCAGAGGAGCAGGAAAGCTGATGTTTCAGTTCCAGACCCTTCAGAAAAATGAAAATGAAAAATGAAAAGAAAAATTTCTGTAGAAGTGTCTAGACCGGAAACGTCAGCTTTCCTGATCCTCTGATGCTAATTGGCCTGCTGTGTTCATCCAGCTCTGCACCTTATTATCCATGATAAGAAGCTGTTGCTTTCATTGTTAATTGACGTGTGATTCTTTTTTCTAGTCAGTGTTCATTGCATAGAGACGCTGACTGATCTGTGTCAGGAATATTGATTTCGACACAGACCAGATTAAGTAGAATTCACGATTGTTGAAAGTGTTTTCTTTTTTCGTTTTACTGGTTTTATTTCAATGTTAGATCCACCTGAATAGTCACAGTTCTTGAGACATAGCAGGAAAATTTGGTTTGGCAGAAACCACAACTCTATCCTACAGCAAACACTTGAGCATTCCAGTAAGCGAAGACCAATTGTAAGTCTGTATAACCATCATCGGAGTAAATGTGGAAAAGAAACTAAACGTGAGCATTGAAGAGAAGCTACAGTAGAATACAATGGGTATTATTTAAAGGTGTACGAAGCGAAATTATTTTGGGAACTTAACAATTCTGAATAACAAGTAGCATGCATGTTAAGTGACGAAATAATGCGAGCAAAATGGGGTGCTATGCTAGGATAAAACTGCCAAGATATGGCGTTTCATTTTGGTAGGCAGTGGATGGGTAGGAAAGGAAACATATCAGCAGGTGGGGGTTTGAAAGGAATTGGCTTTTTTTTTTAGATGCGTAAAAGACAATTCTGGTCGGAATATGTTGGCTGTTTTATTAGCTAGACTAAAGATTCTGTACGATCTCTGCAAGGAGTGTGAGAGATTTATAAAGACTAATCTGTGAGATTTTTGGGTGTGAAATGGGCATGACCCTTGTGTGATCGAATGGTGTTTCTATTTTACAAAAATGTATCATTAACTGATTGAGCAGTTCAACTGTTACCTTGATGAGTTGTTCGGTTGTTAATTGTGCGAGGTTTTATGGCAAGCCGGCGCTTTAAAGCACATATTGTCACGAACATGTGAGGCAAGATGTGTGGCTCAAAGAGTTATTTTTCACACTTAGCAGCAGTGATAAAGACACGAGGATGTTTAGGATGTAGGGTTTTTACGCCAACGTCGTGCTTTCAGATGTTCAACAGGAGTAATATTACGTGTTGGGGGGCGACAGAAGTCTCATGATTTTATGTTGTCCTGTGCGTAGGATGCCGTTTGTGGGCAGAACATTTAATAGAGAGACTGGTGCATGGAACAGAAACATTCTTGAATGTCGAGTGTAACGGCAGTGTCAACTGGTACTGTTTGCTACTATTCAGGAGCAGAGGTCCGTTGTGTGAACAATAGACTAATTTGTTGGGTTTGTGTTTAACAACAAGTCAGAGTAGGTTTCCACTCTTCAAGCTTTCTTATCGTTTACTTTAAATTCACATCATAAAGACGCTCAAACATTACTCCGCCCAACACGTAGCTGGCCGATGCTTCAGAATTCGAAATGGTGGATGTTGGCTAGCAAATGTAGCGACTCTATTTTTCACGGCTGTTTCGGCATTTCCAACACGTCCTGACATAATCGTTTCAGCGTAAGTTCGACTGGCCATTAGAATACTTTCCTCCCTGAATAATGTTGTAGTGTTACTCAACAGTCTTATGGCTGTTTGAATTACAGGAATGAGTTCGCAATCAACTGCGTCTCCTGTGCAATATCTTTTTGTTTGGTTCTGAAACAACTGAGATGTCATTCTGAACTCGCTTATTTCCAGAAATAAAATACTTAGTTTTAATATAGTATCACCTTCTTTCCTCTTCTTAAGATCTGTAGGACACAATACATAACAAATATTACGTATTCAATTTCAAAATATTGCTATGGCAGCCATTTAACATCGGATCACTGAGTGAAATATCTACATTAAAGAAGAAAAAGAAAACTTGTGTCGTTTAAAAATCCTTCAAATATTTCCTTATCCTTCAGTTATCGTGATTGAACATGAGCTGTGTATACAATTATGTCAATGCATTCTGGCAGAACTTCAATTATCAACTGTTTTGTTTTTTTGTTTTCTCACAGGAGAACACGTAGAAAAATACAGTATATACTCCTAGGCACCTCTTCTTTGACAAACTAATCTCTGGCATTTTCTTCACAGCTGATTTGTGACAAATTTCTCAAAATGAGAACTGTTACAAGGGGAACTGTGTTTAGTTGAATCAGCACATCATCGAAAAGATGCCGTGTCTGTCTAAGTTCTTGGGCACGAGTCTTTGAAATTTTCCATCTGTGTTCGACAGGCAAAAGGCAAAAAAGTGCACAGTATGGTGTTCGAGTGACCAAATACAAAAACTGCCTCACTAACCTATTAACTTGAATGAAATGAGGATCTATGTAATGTACGAGCGTTGAAATATAGAATCACCTGGTTCAGGTATCTTAACTTTGACATTATCTCCGGGACAAGTAGCGTCCATAAATTTTGTTCACCAGATCTTATTGTCTGACACATCCATTGCAATCATTTTCAAATTTTAGTTACTGTACAGTACCACTAAATTCCTTTAACAAACCCTAACTGTGTTTAGACAGACACATTATTGTTTTAATCACCAGAGATATTTTTGTTTTGTTTCATTGAAGAATGCTTGTTTTATAGGCTGTTATCACAGATAATCTCTCAAGCCTCATTTATTTCTTGAAACCCTTGTCTCATTTTTGGCTATTATTCCAATCAATCATTTCTAGTTTTTCTATGGTGCTTCATAGACACGGCAATTGGTCATCACATGATCTAATTCACAAAACCTTTATACTTTTCAACTGTTGGACAATGAATAAGTTTTGGAGGAAGGATGAGGTTTCAGGAATGACTCATCATAATTCATTTAAAGTGAATGCTCATCTGCACACGCAGTTCTTTCAGACCACATTTGAATTTATGTTTGATTTAGTTCTGCAATGCTTTGGAACGCAACGAATATTTATATTACGTGAATCTCAATAGTTTCATATCAGATTTGTTGATTTATAACGTTGCCATCTGTTTTTGTTTTTGCGTACGCATCTTACACTGTTTCAGAAGCTGTGAAATTACATCTCCATAGCGAAAGGAATAATAATTTGTAATAATGCACCTAAAATGATAGAACAGAAATTTACCAGTGAAAGCAGAAGGGGCTGAGAAACAATCTGCTCAATGACGTTGAAAAGGGGTTCAATCAGAGAAACACAGATCAATCATGATTCAAATTTGGACAAAACGGCTTTATTCCAGACGTGAAGTGACAGTGACATCATTGGCATCAAGATGGTTTTCAAATCAATGCAGAATCAAAGACCCCGAGCAAAAATTCCCAGCAAAACTGGAATAAGTGGGAATCCGAGTGTGGGGCAGGGGAGCAACCCTTCGGTCAAAGTCGGATTCAGGCCGTAGAAATGTAACTTTGACAGATGTAGGTCAGACAGCTCAACTTTAGGGCATGACTACAGATGTTCCTCAACGCAATGTTCTTTGCCCAAAAATCTTCAGCCGCTTCATCAATAATCTTTTCTCTATTATAAGTTCAGAAGTGCATAAATTCGCGATTGAATGCAGCAGTGTTCAGCATCATTCAGGATTACTGTGATAATGAGGCTGTCCATGTTGAACCTCAACAGGATCCAGAAGATATCCAGGCTTGGGATTATAAGTAGCAAATAATATTCATACCATGCAAATGTCAGCCAAGGGACATCAACTTTTGACATTCAGTGGCGTTGCTATCACTTAATCCTTGTGCCTCCCACCTATCAACATTCTGGGGATTTATGCTGGACAGAAACTCAACTGGGCATGCCATATAAATAGTGTCTGCAAATGCCGGTCAGCATCTAGGAATACTGCAGCGAGAATATTAACTTCTGACTCCTGGAATCCTGACCACTATCTATAAGGTGCAAGTCAGAGTGAAGGGACAAGTGTTAGAATGCAGAGGAGGAAGATTTCTGATTTACTTAGAAAGATATTGGTGACTTTTTGTAACACATTGCCGCAGCGTATAGTGGAGGTGAAGTCCTTGAGCATATTGGAGATCAAGCGATAGATTTCATTTTGGTTAGTAAAGGGATCAAGAGTACGTGGAGAAGGCAGGAGACTGGTGTTGAGAAAAAATATCAACCATGATCGTATGGTGGAGCAGACACTGTGTGCCAAGTGACCTAATTCTGCTCCTATACGTTAAGGTATATTCGTCTGGGAGTATTATTGAATACTACCCATTCCCCTGTACGAGTTCAGGTCCAGCAGCTTTCAAGAAGCTTGAGATCATGCAGAACAATGTGTCTTGCTTAATTGGTATTGCAGCCATAAGCATCCACTCCTGCCACCACTGATCCATGATTGCAGCCTGTGAACAATCCACAAGACAAACTGCCGAAACTGCCACGAGATTTTAACTCAGTGCAATCCAAACCCAAAGCGCTTCCATCTGGAAGAAGAAGAACAAAGGATATATGGAACAAGCTGAACACCAATTCCCATCAAAGACATTCACCATGTTGAATGGGAAATATGTTGTCATTCAGTCATTGTCACTGACAAATCCTGGAAATCTCTCCTGACATTTTGGGTCTACTTACAACATTTGGACTGCGGCAGTTGAAGAAGGCAACTCATCACCATCCCTCAATGGTAACTACAGACAGGCAATGAATATCTTGTCAGCCAGCGATGCCCATGCCCCACTAGAGATTGAAGCAATGTTGTTGTAGGTGAAGATATTCGCGCATATCGTTTATCATCATTGGAAGCGCTTCGATAAAATATTTATGACCAAAACTTTTCAGCAGGCCTTTATATATATATATGTTTTGAGATGGATTCACAGCGGAAATACTGTACATTAAATAGAAGCTTGCATGTTTGCACATTTTCAGGTTCTGCAAGGGGAAGGTAAGAACAGATCACGATACAAATACTCACCAACATGTAACTGACTAAAGAGTGAAACTCATGGCTTACATCTCATCACTTAAAGAATTAGCGGGGATGGGTTTTACTCTACCATTATCACTATCTTAAACAATAGGCAAAACTAACATAAGAATACAAATAATCAACAATATTCAGCCATTAGCATCAAGTTGGTAAAAGTTATTTACGGTCCAGCAGTTGTCAGGTTCACAAATTTCAGGCTTCAGCGAATTCAAATTACTCACGTGATTTCAAGAAAAAATCATGAGAGACGGTATACAGAAAATTACATCGACTCTGTGAAAATTCTGGAGACAGTAGTGAATGCTTCCGCTCCAGTACTTGCTTTTTCAAGAGCCAATCGTTTCCAGTACAACTGCAAAAATTGGATCTCACCAGAAAAGTGGAAAATTATGTTCACATTGCCTATTCAAAGAAAGAGGATCAAATTAAACAGGCCAATGCCTTCACAGCAGCCTATTGATGATTATCTGCTAACTGATAACAGTTCTCAGCAGCAGTGCTATCAAGTAACACCTGCTTTGCAGAAACCTACTCCTTGACACTGAGTTTATTCTCTACCAGGGGCACGCCTCATTATGACCTCAGTTCAAAAATCGACAAAGAAGTCCAACTGTCGAACTGAGGTAAATGTAATTGTAGTTGAAATTATGGTCATCTTTGTCAGATTGCGGCTTAAGGAGAAACGAGGCAAACTGGAAACAATGGAAAACAACGGAGATCACAAGCCATTGGTCAGAATCTTTTTGGCAGAAAATAAGATTGGTGTGCCTCTTGGAGGTCAGTTATCTCAGTTCCAGGATATCTCGGCTGGAGTTCGTCAATGTAGTATTCTACAGAGAAAAAAAAGCCTTCTGTTCCTCACTAATAGTCTTCCGTCCATCATAAAGACAGAAGTAGAATGTTTACCCATAATTGCAGAAAGCTCAGCATCAATTTCCAGTCCTCAAGTACAGACGAAACTCATGTCAAAATATGGAAATTCATGGACAATGTCCATCCTTGGTGTGAAATCGAGAATTGACATTTGCCCCACATTAGTGACGCGTAATGACCATCTCCAACAGAAGAACACCAGATCATTATTTTGCCGTTGTCCTAATCACATCCACTATTATCAAAATAACGAAGCGCTTAAACGCTGTAACATGGTTATTATTCCCACTTGCTGTCTCTCTCCAGTTCATCAGAAAATTAAACACTGAAATCAATGAATGATCTTTTTTTTGACATTTCAACGAGTGACTCCTGATCTAAGACATCACTCTCCAAGCTTTCATCTACTGCAGCCATCAAAAACCTGATCAACTGCCTGAAGTCAAAACTGAAGGTCTCTGTGTTTGTCTAAGCTTGACTACGTCCACACACAGATGTTAAATCCTTCTGATACTCAACCGTACACTAACATTTTCTGTCCTTCTCCAACGGGTCAGTCAGTGAAGCAATCACACTGCTAAAATTGCCTACGAATTTCCGGATAAAATCTTTCAGTTCCAGGAATCAAAGTACTTCCCTTATGTCACGGATGTGGCAAACTCCCCAACAAACTTTGTTTTACAACCCGTGGGGATTATTTTGCCTTACTTTGAAAACGAAGTCACCCAATGAAAACTCAAAGTTGTTTGCCAACTGCCTGTGTGAAACATACAAATTGTCGCCATCCTAACAACATAGTCTTCAAGAGAAACAAAACATAATTGACACAGTATCTCAAAGTCGCAGTAACGTCATCCATCTCCTTTAAAAATATGAATCATCAAGATATAAGATGGCTTTATTTCCTAAGAACTTTGGTCTCAGCTATTCGTATTCTACAAATTATGCACATTGTGTTAACCTTCAGTAATGCAGTCTGTTTCAGTCCGATTCTTCTGCATCCGAACACTTTGGTCTTCCTTCATCAAATTCGTGACTCAACATTCGCCATTAGGTTCTCCCATCCTGGCACAAGTATAATTTTCAAATTGAATGTTGTAGCAATAAACTCGATTTAAATAGCATCGATGTTTTTAATCCTTAAATTTCTTTATAAAAAAACAACTTTAAGAGGTGACGATCAGTATGCACAATGATCACAGATACGAGTCTGGCGAAGTAAATGTTGAAATGTTGCAATGGTAACGCCAATTCGAAATTTTTTGCTCAATGTTGCAAAATTACTTTTGATGAACATTCAACTTTTGGGAAAATAATAACTTACCGGGTCTTACTACTTTCTGGTCATTTTCTTTGAAGTCTACAGACTGGTGCCCACATTATTTGCATCAATGGCCACCTTGAATGGGCTTGCAGTATTGGGTGTTACTAAACCTGGCACGGTGGCTAACACAGATTTCATACAGTCAAGTCCTTTTGACACTCAGGCAGTGGAACAATCACAATGTTATTCGGTAGGAATCTCCAGTGACAACCACTCAGGCACAGGAATCGAAGTACTTCCCTCTTTCTCGACGGTTTGCAAAATTCCTCAATGAACTTTGTTTTTACAACCCACAGCAATATCTATCTACGCTAAATGATATGGCCCAAGCATGTGACGTGGGCATTTGTGAACTTATTCTTAGTCTGGTTTACAACCAAGTCCTCTTGCTGAAGTGAATCAAACAATTCGGCTCGGGGCTCCACATGTTTCTTACATATGAGGCAAAAAATCACCAGGTCGTCCACATAAACCACAGAACAGCCTAATCCCAAACCTTGTTTGTCAATGTTTGAAACGTGCCTGGTACATTCTCCATACAAAAGTGATCTGACGTGGAACTGACAGTCTCTTCAATCTTTCAGATAAAGCTATCGGCTCGTATCATTTGAGGAAGTCAAACTTAGAAATATCAGCGGCTTGTCCAACTTCCTAAATGCACTCTTCCAATCGTGGAATAGGGTAAGAGTCGAATTTTATAACTTCATTGATTTTTCGATAGTCCACATACAATCGGAGGCTATAATCTGGATTTTCTACGATTGCTACGAGTAAGCTCCATTCATTATAACTCACTTTGATTCTGTCATCTTTGAGAGGGCTTTCATTTTATTTTTGAATCTGCGTCAACGTTGAAGGGTGACGCCTAAAGATGTTGCTTAAACAGGATCTGCATTTCCTACATCTACATTACGTGTGATCGGTTTATAATTTCCCAGCTGTTTCCAAAATATATCTCCATGTGAATGATCCTATTCTTTCAGGTCATTTAGATTTTGCTGCGGAAAGTAATTCAATAATTTATCCAGATTTCTGAGAACTGCTCCATTGACCAATTCAATTTGAGGAATGTTAAATTCAGAATCGTCCAGATTTGGTTCTTCACTCTGATTTGACACAAGAAATGATGTCTCCTTTTGCTTCCCTTCCCTATCAAAATACCGTTTGAGCATATTTACACGACTCACTCCGTGACTTTCCCTTCTGCCTGGCGTTCTCGTCAAAGAGTTCACCCCAATTATGTTTTTTTATTTGAAGACGTTCATTAAACTTTGAATTTAACGATTTTCCTAACAAAGGCGCTAGTACTAACACTTTATCTCTTCTCGCTAAATCACGACTTGTTTTCGATTTCTTGTCTGCTCCCAGTTTCATCACATCCTATGCCACTTTTAGGTTCTGCCCAGTAACTCTCCCGATCTGTTTAAACTCCTTACATTTTGACACCTTGTCTGATAATTTAGTCTCTGAATGATTATTCATCATTTTCCCCTTAATTAATTTCAGTGGTTCTGTCACCTCATGGACAGAATGTAATTAATTCATTAGCTGTACCTCTAAGTGGAAACACTACAAATTTAATTCATTTGCCCTGGATATTCTTCACTGTAGGCCCTCAACATAGTATTTAACCTGTCATACCTCTATTCGCATAATGCATCCGGTGATTCTGGGTGGTATACATTAGATTTAATCTGTTTTATTACTAAATAACCATAATTTCCTTTAATAGCTTCGAAATAAAAGATGATCTTTGATCTGATTGCATCTTTGAGTCTAGTCCGTATTTTGTAAAAATGAAAATGAGTGGTTCCTCAACATAATTTTAGCCATGATACCAAGCATTGGAATACCCCCTGGAAATCTAGTAGACACACCCGTTACAGTCATATATACTGATTCCCAATTTTTATTCGAGCAAATGGTTCTACACAATCTATCAGGACACGTGTAAAATAAATAGTTATTACACTTTTTTTTTTATTTTATCGCTGCTATGTGGTGAACTGTTTGCCACACAGTGAGGAAAATAAAAAAAAAAATCCGAAATGAATTTTTCTCCTACAGATCAAATGTTCCCTTTGCCACCGGCTTCTCAATCACAGTAGACATCCCTCTTACCTATGTTCCAGCTATATAATTATTTAGGATAAACTGCATTTCTCGCAGAAAGAATTTCTCTGTTATTCCGAAGAGTAATTAACAATTTTCGCTGGATTCTCCAACATCACGTTCTCTAATGGAGCACTGCACATATTTCGACATATTACCAGTTGTTTCTTGCAATAATCTTCCTGAAGTACGTTTCTCCTCATATCTCACCGTCGAACGTTGACTTGCTCTGGTACATTTCCATGTCTTAATTTAATTACCTACGCATTCTATGTGCACATTCATCAACTTTTACCACAAAATGATGGATATTATTTTTGGAGAAATTGATTTCTTTTTAATTAACCAAACCCTCAGCAGGAGTACATTCATTTACAGCTCTTTAATGTCAACTGTGATTTCCTCCACGCATTTAACAGACCACACAGGCTTATTGCATTTTACCAAATCCGCCTTCTGAGTGCATTTTTAAATGACTAACACTGTTACCTCATGTGTCTTATTTTATGACAGTGAAACAATTTGACTTTACTCAATAGTAATGGGTTTCCTTTCTAATTCGTGGTAACTTATTTCAATACCTTCAATATGATCTTATTTCCTTTCACAACGTGAGGATTTCTCTTTTCCCAAATTTCTATTCTGCATGGATTGAAATTGACATCAAAAGCTGAACTTTGATTCATGAGTTAACATCAGAACATCATTAATTAGAACATCATTTCTGATGCTAATACTAAAGTGTTAACTCTCTGCTGTTCCACATGCATGCTCATTACTTCAGGAAGCGAATTTTTGAAGTCCTCCAAAATAAATTTGTCTCTATGTGCGTCATATGCCTGACGATTTCAAATTCGCTTCTACACTGATCTAAGTTATTATGTTTTATCCGCTCAAATTTTACATATGTTTGACCATATTCCATCTTTAGATTTCTGAAACATTGTCTGTAGGCTTCTGAGACTGGTTCATATCCACCATAGATGATGTTTTACAAATCGCCATTCTCTGAAGGTACCCCTTCTGAAAGTGACAAAATATTATCTCACTGTGTCTACCTACCAGCTTCGCTTGAATCATCAATATGCGCACAGCCAGTGGCCACTTAATCTGTTCAAACTATTTCTCAAATGAAATGGAAAATGCTTTTACTTCTTACCCGTAAAAACCTGGCAACGCTTGGACATAGTTAAACTGATCTCAAGACCTTTGGCTACATTGGTTTCACTCTTCATCACTATTGTTATCACTGCTTCCACATTTTACTTATACCTCCGCCATTTTAAATTGACTTTTAGTTTTCAGCCCCAACTTTAAAAGTTAAAATCTCTCACTTCACCTCTTTCTTCTGCTAGGATGTTCCCTTTTTCAACTGAATTCTAACTATTCCCAAAGATTTCAATTGCATTTTTGCCAATTATAATTACTGCACTATTGCTGCAAATATTTCCAGTTTCCCCATGTACCGAGGCAATGCCAACTTCAGATTGGCTATCAATTCCAAACAATTTGCCTTATACACTTTCTGTAAACCACCACAACTGACTTCTTCCACACTCAGGAAAATTTTAGCCATTGAAAGTGCAATCATTGCACAACACTCTCGCTGATCAGCATCATCGTCAGTGATGCGTCATAGGCAATTATTCTTTTTCCACTCTCAAGGTGAATACGTAGGTGGCTATACGGACTGATACAGCTGCTGCAGGCTCTGTTACACTTGGGGCAGGTGGTGCTCATGGGAAGGGGTGGATGAGGTATTGGTATAGCAGTGTGAGCCTTTCACTGGTTTCGCCTAGTTTCAACTGTTTCCCGATGGCAAGTCCCAAGCTGCTAGATGTCTTCCCAGATGCTCCTCCTCCACTTTGGACAGCCTTGGGCCAGTGATTCCGAGCGGTTTGCGACTATCATACACCGCCAGTGAGGCCTTTAGTGTATCATTGAAAGCACGTCCACTGCCACCTGGGACTTGTTGACCGTTTCAAAGCTTGGGAGCCCAGCACCTGCTTGGGGAGTCGCAAGCCTGTCATTTGGATGACATGCCTGCCCATGGTGTATGATCAAGAGTACTCAGTATCTCGATGCTGGGAATCTTGTCAAGGATGCTGGTTTTGATGCATCTTTCTTCCCAGTGGATTCGCAGGATTTTGCACTGGTAAGGTTGGTGGTACTTCTCCAGTGCCTTGAATTGTCTGCTGTAGTCAGTCAGTAGAGCCGTTTGGGTGAACGGGGACCATCACAGCTCTGTTAACCACGATCTTCATGTCGGATTTGATGTTGTTGTTCTCGAACATCTTTTTTTTTTTCTCAGGTGGCTGAAGGCTGCGCTAGCACACTGGATCTCTTCATTAATAGCTATTTTAGCTTGAAATTCGTCAATGATCTCGCAGGTCTCCACATGGAACTTCATGATCGGAGGTTTGCTCCACATTTCCAGGTCAGGTTGATGAAGGACGATCGTATAATGAACGTCACCTTCGCCTGCACCATAATGATATGGAAGTCGTGGTAATGACAAATGTCTCCACCACCGACCAATTCCCCTTTTGGAATTGTCACGCAGGATGTGTAATCACCCCAACACTGTTCTAAATGCACCTCACTGCAATTCTTCACCTCACGGTCAACAATTGCCCTCTGGAGAGGAGCAAACTTCCAGAACCTGTGGGAACTTATTGATACTCCACCGCCTTCAAACCAAAACCAAAGTCACCCCAACCACCCCAAAGTCGCCATCCAGCCGAAGTACGCAAGTGATACTGTGCATGTGCAATCTTCGTGGATGTACTCCAGACTGTTTCTGGCACATTTTGAAGGAATATGAGAGCAAGTTTTTTACCCTGAACATTCCCAACACACTCCACATTTACACCAATACACATCACTTACTGTCATTGAGTCCAATAATCCTAAAATTAGCCTAGAATTAATTATTTTAATCACAGGCAAATCAACTGAATTCTCATGAGCACTTGTCTAATTTACTCAAACTCTCCTTCTATGAAAATCCATACACACCTAACATCAACCAACGGAATATTCTTTGGCCTGCGTCTAATGTCAGGTTATTTTTTCCTTAAATGAGGGACACCAAAATAACACACGAACGCCACCATTGTCAACAGTTCCTGTTTCGGGAAGCCATTTGAGTCTTAACGCTGCTCCTCCTAATATGGCATGAAATGATGTAGGTAAGCAAAATATTTAATTTGGGGGTCATCAATACCTTCTTCCCATGTAGATTTTTATGAAGAGTTTTAAAATAACCCATCAGTGTGTTGTTGACAGCGTTTGATGAGCAAGTCCATCAGAATGCTAGATAATACTAACAGTGCTGCAGAGCAGAAGAAGATACGAAAGCCAAGTCGAACAAAACACCTAGAAATACGAATCTGTGCAATGATTATATTAAAGATACACTACTAACTGGAATACTTTTACTCTAGCGTGAATCATTACTCAAAGGTAAATTTCGGATTGTTACATAGACATGCTGTCGTAATATTATTTGCACGTAGCAGAAACTGCTTACGTGAATAGACCAATATTACAGAAATAACATGTTCACACATTGCATATGCTTCAATTCAAACAGATGGGTGACAGTCTTTCTCTGGTTGCCGTACGAGGGCAATCACTTGACCAATCAAATTAAGCTGAAGTTAAATGGTTATTTGTCAGTTAGCTGGTGCACTTCAATGCCTGTAACAATGACAATTCATTTGGCAACCAATGTACACACCCCTACGATACAATACACCTTGAATTAGCAGAATGTAATATTTTACGCAACATCCATGCTCTGAAATACGCATGAATATTTTGTTTCACTTTATCAAGTGGTGTCCTGTTTATTTGGTTATGTTCCAGTCACGGTTTATCAGTCATACAGTAATTCAATTTATGTCTCACAATCTGGAAAAGAAGACCCTGTTCATTCACGATAGCAGGGATTTCACTATCTCGTACTGAGGTGGAAAGTTGATCAAAATTCTACATCGTACTTATTTTTAATGCAGGGTATTCACAATATGTATGACGTTTGCATCAATGTTACACTGCTGGTCTCAGATTAACGAAGTGTTTCTATTGTTGACAGAAATGGAAACTTGGTATAGCAGCAGTCCTTACCAACTTGTTCCATCTCAAGATCTGCAAGGTCAAAAAAAAAAGCACTCATCATTAATGGACATACTGCATATGTACTGAGGCCGGCAATTAAATTATGTATTAATTCCATATCTCTGCTTATCTCGGTATTGTAAAATATAACTGCATGCATTATCATCTGATTAATGATCAAACCATTTAAAGGGCATTTTTTATTTCTGTCTATAATTCTAACCGTCTCCCATTATCACTAGCTGTTAATTTCTCTTTCTAAAATCTTCAGGACAGTTTAAGATGAATGTTCAGCGTGTTCATAATGATTTTTGCCATATCGATTACGGTCAATGGCGATAGAAAACGAGTCAGCTCTCATGATAGTTTCTTGCATCCAAGAATGACTTTACAAGAGTCCTTACCTTCTCTTTGTTCGTTTAGTTCTGTACAGTCCGGTAGAGAAAACTAAATCAATGATCATTCAAGACATAAATAGTCGTATTTTTTGTTTAACGGCCGACTAGGTATGCTCCGTGGTGCTAGTTTTGAGCGAGATGTCTCAAATTTGAAGAGACAAAGAATGTTGTCATAGTTTTATATCATTCCATACTTGAATTCCAAAGCACCGTGGTTACAACTGAGCGGGAATGCAACTTAATACCACCTCGATAATTTCATTGTCTTCTCTTTTTTATCTCTCTCTCTCTCTCTGTTTCTCTTTCTGTCTCTGTCTCTCTCTCTTACCTCTATCCAAAAGTCCAGAAACTTATTCGTGTGTTCCTCCAGTTCGTTTTTATTCAGCCACTATATTTGTGTAATTGACATTGCATTTCAATATCACAATCCATCAATATTTAACTAAGAACCTTCTTCCCATTGGTATATATGGAATCCCCTCACCCCTCCGCCTCCCATCCCACACGCACACAAATCGATTTGAAATACAGAAATGCATTGTCTAGGGAAGTCTACAGCAGAAGTTACTTTTTGTGAGAGGATTGAAATGGATGCATAGAGAAAGATTACTGTTACGGTTTTAGGGAAGAATGTTAACTCTTGCATGGAACTAACGCAACATTGAACTATTCTTCACCTCCAACTTATGTTGTTTTTCAGGTTGACTCCATCTGCACTAAATTACATCAGCCGTCCATGCAGAGAATCCACCCCATCTGCTTCAAGATCGAAATCAAGCCACAACTGTGAAGGTATAACATAGAGACACAATGATGCTGTCATCAATATTTATTCGTCTCCCCATTCCGCATTTTGTTATCTCTTAGTTTCTATACTTTTTGTAGTTACTTTATTAACGTATTCTTGGGAAAAATTCGGCAAAATCTTTGCAATGCAGTTGCACCTTACATGTATTAACCAAAGGTTGACCTGTGTGTCCTTTACAGGGCCAATTGCAAAGGCGGGGGCAGGGGGTTAATGGTGGGGGCGGGGAGGGAGATAGCAATATGCCACACCCAGCGGAAGCAATTCAGACATATGTTTACGTGGTGAATGCATATGGATTGAGCATTAAAGATGCCCTCCATTTTATCAAAAAGTTTATGATTATTTGCAACGAAATGAAAGAATCATTGTTTAATTATTTTGCATTCACCTTACCTTTATTGTAAGTTATTTAATTATTTTAGAACATTTCACAAAAAAAGGGAGGAAAATTACATCACTATGAAAATTAATGGACGAACGTCATAACAGAATGGGTACACTGGTTGTTCGATAGCACTTCACCAATAATGTTCAGGCAAGATACATTGCGGAACATCTTTTGAATAAATGATTTTACCCTCTTGTTGCTTCACCAAAACTGTACGTGAATATAGATATGCATTGAATATTATCGCTGTTCTTGAAGTCCAGGGAAACCCATCCACAGAAAAGAAGTTTGATCAAAAAGAAATGATTACATTATGAAATTAATCCATTGATTGATGTCTCAGTTCATTTTATCCTGAATTACATAGACTAATGATATTGAAGTCTGGAATTTTTTCTTCTGCCATGCATTGGTTCTGAATGATGACGTTCTACTTTATGGATAGGAAAGTTAGATTTTTCTTTTTATTCTTTGTGTGTAGCTGTCGATATCCTTTGATAAAGCCGTCACTCACACTGAACGCAGTATTGAACTCATTGTTAAACATGTTGTCATGTATTTTGGAAGCATCAGTGAAGAGGATGCCGATCACCTTTTTGTAGATACACACGTAATCCGAAGACTTCTTTTTTGCAGTTCCTCCTTCTTTGCATGTCGTAATAATTGGATTGAATTATGAAAATTAAACAAAGTATGTTTTGCCCTGTTCATTTCTCCTTGAGACAATTTGGCTTGTGTAATGTAAATTATCCGAATATCAAAGCATCAGAACTGCACATTACAGTAAAAAAAAAAGAAATCTAATAATCAACAATTCAATCACACTAATAGCTGCTTTATTGAACTATCATTACACTTTGAACCCGTGCTTGACCAGATGGAATTAAAATCAAACTTAAAATTATTATGAATTCAGTAAATTAATATGAGTGATGAGCTCAGGAACTTTGTGTTGTCACGATATGTATGACTGGGCATTTGTTACGAGTTCTAGTCTGAGCAATTGCAGACACAATTCATCTCATGTCCTCAAATGAATTTTCCATGAAATTTGTTGTGGATTCCATAGAGTCTTCCAGACCCACTTTTCTTGGAATATTATCGATTAGGTTGGAGAGGAATGTAATTTCATTTTTCACATTTGTAATCGTGCATTAAATACAAAGCATTTATGGTCTGCAGTGTCAAGGCATGGTTATGTCTGCTATTACTAAGGTATCTTAGAAATTGGCTATACATTCTGTGACATCGTGAATTAGACTTAAACAAATTGAAAATCTGTTTCATCAAGTATACGAAATATTGGAAGATATAATGCATTTATGAGGACAGCTGGGTGCAACGCTCAGCTTTCAAGAAACAACGGGAAAGGTGACATGTCATAAGCATTAGAGAACTTTTAATGATCATGTTTTAGGGGTTAAGCTTATTATGCACAAGACCAGAAAGTCTAAAGTGTATTATGCAGATACTCTAGACCGAAATGGTATGTTCTACTTAAAAAAAAAGCAAGTGTAAATCTCTGTGTTTCAAGTATGATTGTTCCAACATTAAGTCTTAAACAAAACAAGCTCTATTCTTAAGAGACAGTCAAAATACAGACAAAAAAAAAGGCATGAATTTACACTGTTTAAGTACTTCACAAGGTAATGTTTTATTTAACCACTAACCATCAACTCTTCCAATATGGACAGCATCTCGTGAATGCACCATCAGCACAGACAATGCAGCAAGTAGTGTGTGTATTTTTGTTTTAATTCTTACGTGCCGTTTCTCTCCAGTCCAGTAGGAAGAAACTTTAAAAGAAACAATCTGCCCCTTTTGATTTTTAAGACGAAGTTTCTCCGTCTAAGACTTCACTCCCTCAGCAGAACACTCAGGCTTTCAGCTTCAGCGTCCAGCAAATCCCTCCTTAACTAAGTGAAAGAAAAAGCAAAAGATTCTGTGTCTGTGAATCTGACATCGCACAGTCACGATTCTCTTTAATATATACATGTGTATGTATGTATACACACACATACATATACACATATATTCTTTTACTCTAAGCATGTAAACATTCAATATTACAGTCAACTTCAGTGACTTTCCATCACCGAACATCTCCTTCTTCAAAATCATGTCAACACATCACCAATTACATTTCCTTGTCCTGTCACATATATATATATATTAAAATAAAATGTGCATAGCAATAAACTTCATCGAAATAATCTGGTATTTTTCTCATTTTTCCCCAAAATGTGAATGGATTAAAGATCAGAATACACAATCGCTTCAGAGTTAATAGTAGTTTTCTGGGACAGAGCAAACCGCCTTCAAATATACCAAGGGGATAACTTAGACTGTAACATTTTAATTAAGTGAAGGCAACTGTTAGGTGCTGTGTTCCATATGTCTTCCATTGGTCACACTACTTAACTTTAAGCAAAACACTGTTTATTCTTACAACTAGTTAAAATACAAAGAAAAGAAGGAAGAACAAATATTAACAGAACATTATGTTGTCCAACTAATAAACAACAACTGTTCCAATATATTAACATTCCATAAACAACATCCGGAACAGCACATTCAGTAACATAGATTATCTCTCATGCAAATTATGTCAAGACCAGGAAAAAGAACACCAAGAGAACACGATGGCAGAGCGAGAGAGAGAGAATACACAAGACTCCCCCCTACCCCGCACACCACCTCACCCCCGTGTAAGAGAGATGTGAAACAGATTGCACACAAAAAAAATAAAACCCCAACAAATGCAAGCTAAATTCCAACTCGGTTCTGTGGGTCACTGCCTCCAACCATTCATGCTGCTTCTTCAGTTATAACACAAAAATAGACAAGGGCTCACAAACTGTTTACTTTGCTGACTTGGAAGACAGAAAGCTTTACAACTAGTTCAACACTTTACTTCACATAAGGACAAAATAAACCTCTTAAACGTTCGCATCATTGCATGTCCTTTCTTCATAAGATGAAGCAGCAATATAAAAAGATGGCTTCGTTTTAAAAACCTTTAGTCTTACGCCATTAGTACACAAAAATACTAAGGTTCTGGAGTAGCTTTGTAGCCCGGGTTCGGAGTGTTGAGGTTGTTGAAGTTGGTTGGCTCGCCGAGATGGCTTCTTGTTTCACAGACGTTTCATTACCATGCTTGCTAACATCCTGTTTGCAGCCTCCGATGAAGCGTCGGTGTGCTTTCCCGTCTGTAATTTAAACTCTGGATTGCCTCACTTCCGGGTTTCCTTCGTAGTGGAATGGAAATGGCGTCGAGTTCAATGTGTTTCTTATCAACGGACCCCAGAGTTTAAAAACCAGGCGGGAAAACCCACCGACGCTTAATTGGAGGCTGCACTGAGAATGTTACCAAGCATGGTAACAAAACGTCTGCGAAACAAGAAACCAGCTCGGCAAGCCAAACAACTTCAACAACCTCAACACTGAAATACGTATACATTATTTTGACTTTCAATGCTCCAGTATATTTCAGTCTGTTTCCTCCGGAACTGTACAGTTTTGCATTCCTAGATCAAATTCGTGATCATGTATTGGCAGTTACTCTCTCGTCGTGCCACGTGTATAATTGCTAAATTGAATGACTGTGGTAATGATTTATGTAAACAGCATGTTATTTTCATGTTTCGTTTTCCCCCCCAAAAAAAAAACTGGTGATGATCAGTATATACAATTGTTTCATATAAGTTGCTGGCACTATAAATGTTAAGAGCATGAGAACAGGAGCCGGAGTAACCCTTCCGGCCTCTCAATCATCTTCCATGAGGCATTAAGCCCATTAAATGTAGTTTTTCTTTTGTGAATTTATCTCCGTTACCCGCTTGCCCACCGTAAACCTTAATTATGTTTCTTTTGAAAAACCTAACGATCTCTCCCTTGAGAAAAAAAAACACAAGTAAGTAGCCTCAACTGCTCCGCTGGGCAGAGAATTCCACAGATGCACAAATCTTTTGGGAGAAAAAGCTCCTCCTCAGCTCAGTACTAAATCTGTTTCCCTATATTTTGAGGCTATGCTCCCTAGTACTAGATTAAGATTTATTTATTTGTCACATGTACAAAGTTAGGAATATGTCAGTCGAGCGAAAAGTGCAGAAAGTCGCCATTCACTGCCGCTCACCTGCTTACAAAACCAAAATTAAAGATGTAACAGAGCCAAAGCTAAGTAGGAGAAAAAGGAAAGTCCAGATTTCAGAGACCCAAGTCCCATCTTCACAATGATGCAGGCAACGCTCCAATCAATAGGAAACTCAGGAGGCCGCTGCTGTCGCTGCCATGTGAAAGGTCCACTCTCACTGCTGTCGTCGTCTCCTCGGCCCACTCTCACTGTTGATTGCTGCTGCCTCACTGGCCTGCTCTCGCCACCGACTGCTATTGCCTCACCGGTCCACTCTCGCTGCCTTTGCCTCACCACGCATAATCAGCCGTCACTGCACGAAATGGTCCTGGCGTTCAGCTCCTGTCACGTGGTTTCCGGTCGCGACCCAACCCCATTCTGACTCCTTAAATAGGTAGTTAAAAGGGCGGATATTGGGTGGGTTAGAATTACCATAGAGAGGAATGAGAAGAAGAAGAGAAACAGAATGGAAAAGGAAAGGGAAATGGCGAGCAGATTGGAGAGTTTCACCCGCTTGTGGAAACAATGACTGTTTTTTTTTTACTGATATATCGTGTCTTCATAATTTTATATGTTTCTATGATATTCACCCTCATTCTTCAAAATTTCAATCAGCATAGCCCCAGTCTACTCAATCCCTTCTCATAAGCCAACGCTCTCAACGTGGGAATTAACATAGTGATCCTTCTCTGCACCCACTCTCGTGCCAGTTCAGCCTTTGTCAATGCAGGAGAACAAAACTGTACACAGTACTTTAAATGTACCCTCCCCAACAAATAATGCAGTTGCAGAATAAACTCCATCTTTCTTGCAATGAACGACAATATTCCATTTCCCTGCTTAATTACGTGCTGCACCTGCAAATCAACATTTCTTTTTTGACTCATGAACAAGGTTACCCAGGTCCCTCATTGGAGCAGTATGTTGGAATTTTTCAACATTTGAGTAATAGTCATTTTTTCTATTATTCCTATCAACATTGCTGACCTCACATTTACCGACATTATACTCCACCTGCTAAACCCATGTCCATTCTCTTAGTCTGTTTGTTTCCCACTGCCTAATTCCAGTACTGCTGCACACCTTGCTGTACCACTCATCTCAGTGTCATCTGTGAACTTTGAGACACTACATTCGGTCCCCAACTCCAATCCATTTAAATAACTTGTAAACAATTGTGGTCCCAAGACTGATCCCGGAGGCACATCAACTGCCATTGATCTCCTACCGGAAAATACCCAATTACCCCCAACGCATCATCCTCCGACACTTCCGCCATCTGCAATCCGACCCCACCACGAAAGACATCTTTCCCTCCCCACCCTTATCTGCTTTCCGGAGGGATTACTCTCTCCTTGACTCCCTTGTCGCTCCACACTCCCCTCCAGCCCCACCACACCCGACAGTTTTCCCTTCAACCGCAGGAAGTGCTGCACCTGCCCCCATATCTCCTCCCTCACTCCCATCCCAAGCCCCAAGAAGACTTTCTACATCAAGCAGATGTTCATCTGCACATCTGCCAATGTGGTACACTGCATCTGCTTTACCCGTTGTATCCTCCTCTACATTGGGAAAACCAAGCGGAGGCTCGGGGACCGCTTTGCAGAACACCTATGCTCGGTTCACAATAAACAACTGCACCTCCCAGTCGCAAATCATTTCAACTCCCCCTCCCATTCCTCAGACGACATGTCCATTCTGAGCCTCCTGCAGTGCTACAACGATGCCACCCGAAGGTTGCAAGAACAGCAACTCATTTTCCACTTGGGAACCCTGCAGCCCAATGGTATCAGTGTAGATTTCACTAGATTCAAAATCTCCCCTCCCCCTACCGCATCCAAAACCAGCCCAGCTCGTCCCCGCCTCCCTAACCTGTTCTTCCTCCCACCTATCCCCTCCTCCCACCTCAAGCCGCATCCCCATCTCCTACCTACTAACTTCATCCGCCCCCTTGACATGTCCATCCTCCCTGGACTGAGCTATCCCCTCCCCAACTCCCCACCTACACTCACCTTTACTGGCTCCATCCCCGCCTCTTCGACCTGTCTGTTTCCTCTCCACCTATCTTCTCACCTATCCATCTTCTATCCGCCTTCCCTTCTGTCCCTATTTATTTCAGAACCCCCTTTCCCTACCCCATTTCTGATGAAGAGTCTAGGCCCGAAACGTCAGCCTTTCTGCTCCTATGATGCTGCTTAGCCTTTTGTGTTCATCCAGCTCTGCACCTCGTTTTCTCGGATTCTCCAGCATCTGCAGTTCCGACTATCTCTCATTGTGTTTCCTTCCGATTTTATAAGGCCCACTAAGCATTTTCTGTAAAGGTTGACCTTCTGCTGGAAGTAATACTAATATTTTACTCCACTTATGAAACTACAGATTTTTGACCTTCTTGTGACTTTCTTTTTGATCACATATTATGCTATTTTAAGTTCTGTCCAGCTAACTCACAGCTCTATTAAATATTTCCCTAAAATGTGTTACATCATGTCATATTGCAGTCTCTGAACGCTGACTCACCTATTTTTCCTCTAATTTATGTAAGTGGTCCTTTCACCTAATTCCCAAAAAAAAACTAACTCAAACGGATTGAATTGAGTTAATTGATTAGGTGGTGTGTCGCCAAATTGCAAAAGCACACATGGAGATAGTTTCATGCTCCTCTGATGCTGTCTCGCCTTCTGTGTTCCTTCAGATCCACAGTGTGTTATCTCTAAAACACAAATGGAATTACTTCATCTCAACTCTCTGGATAGTATTGAATATAAGCTCTCAATGTGATTTTTTAAGTTCGATGCCATCATTCTGAAGGTCCTTTCGATTCTCGATGTTATGCAGATAATTTGAATTGTTTCAATTATAAGATACTCATAACTTCCTTGAACAACTTTGATGTAAAATTTGATCCTTGAGTTGAGTGCATTTTTGGGAGTGGTTCACTTGAGTTTAAACAAAAAAAAAACTTTTCCACAACACTTCCGCCATGACATTGCATAGCCAATGGCCATGGAAATTTCTTCATCATATTTATGATGGTCAACAAAGATTGATTCGCCCTGTTTGTTTTCGGGATGTGTCTTTCACAATCGGGTAAGACAATTTTTGTTAATGGTTCCCCAAAACTTGGATTGTGTATTTAAGATGCCAGTTTTATCATAGCCTGAGGATTTTCTATCAGCTGACATGTGTGACATATGCAGTAAAATTCAAACACGTTATTTCACTCCGGGCCAATTGTTTCTAAAATACAAGTTTTTCTTTTAAGTTCTGGCTTCAGACTTCCTTGCTGTCCAACGAGCACCTCCGGGTACCCCATAACCTATGCCAAAAGACTTTTCTACAAATCACTGCCAATGCAACGTGATGAACATCCACATTTGATGACTATTTTTCATTCTCCAGAATGTTCAATGGTCCCTATTTCCTCGTTGAATCTTCATTTGTATGGTAATTAGAGTCTGGGATATAGACCAATTTGTTTTTTGTGAGTGGTGTATCCTGAAACTGATTTATCTCCAAACCTTTCTGTTGTTATTCAGCCAACTTCCCTGAGCGAAAATATATCCAGTATGTACTCCAACTGTACATTTATTTTCCCTCAATTATTTGTTTCAAAATAGTTTCTGATAATAGAACTTCAAATTCCTTATCTTTCTCTTTGATTTCTCCTGTTTCAAACAGGAGTACCACATTTTCAGGAAAAAAAAAATGGATATACGTTACCACGTTCGTTGCCTGATTTCCACTGGCGTCTCAGTCACAGTTGGTATCACTCCTCCCTGTAACTAAGACTTTGGTCATTTTTGTTTTTATGCTCGGTTCTAGAAAAACGCCAGTGGTACCGTAGCACTTGCCCTGATAGCCCTAATCGTCAATGTTCCCTCTGTCACCAAGGCAGACGTCAGATCAATCTTCCTGAAATTAAAAGTGACGGGTCCAGATGGAGTCCTTGATCGTTCACTTAGATCGTTCACTTATGCAGACCAAATGGCGTAGGTGTTCGCTGACATCTTACATCTCTCCTTGCTACAATCTGAAATCCTCACCTCCTTCAAGAAACCGCCATCATCCCAGTACTACAAATAAAACACATACAACTTGCCTCAAAGATTACAACTCACTGGCTCTGACATCCACAGTCATAAAGTACTTCGAAAGGCTGAACATGTCCTACATCAACTTTAGCCTCCCAAGCTGCCTCGACACCCTTCAATTTGACTAACAGCGAAACTGGTCTACAGTGTACATCACTTCCCTAGGCCTGCACTCATCCCTGGATAACAAGTACACTTATTTCTGGTTCGTACTCATCGCCTGCAGATCTGCCTTCAACACCATGATCCCTGCTAGCCTGATCTCAAAACTCCAAGACCTAGGTCACGGCTTTTCCCTCTGCAACTGGATCCTCAGCTTCCTGACTCATATACATTTCGGTGGACAACAGCACGTCCTCCACAATAATTCTCAACAACGGTGCCCCAAAAGGCTGCGTTCTCAGAAATTTTCTGAACTTTTTATACATACATGACAGTGTCGTCAAATTCCTACCAACGCCACCTGCAAGGTTGTTGACGGCACCAACCTAGTCGGCTGCATATCAAACAACGATGAGTCAGGACATAAGAAGGAGATCGTGTGTTTCGTGCTGTGGTGCAATGATAACAGTCTCTCTGTCTCTCTGTTGGATAAAAGAACTGATCATTGACTTCAGGAAGAAAGGAGAAGAACACGCCCTCATCTACATCAAAGGAGTTGATGGGGAGAGTCGAAAACATTATGTTCCCAGGCGTGACGCTATCTCATAACATGTCCCGGACCTCCCACGGAGATTCAACCGGTCAGGAACGCTAAACAACGCCTCTTCTTCCTCAATTGGCTCAGGAAATTAGGCACGAACATAAAGACCCTCAACAACTTCTCCAGATGCACCTCAGTGAGTGTTCTATCTAGCGTGCGTAATTGTCTGGTATTGCAACTGCTCTGCTAACGACCGTTAGCACCTACAGAGTTATGTGCACAGCCCGGACCAAAACGGAATCCAAAATGTCATCCATGAACTCAACCTATACTTCTCTTTGCCCCGAAAAGGAATCCAAAATCGTCAAAGACATATTCGACTCCGTAATGTACTCTTCCAACTTCTTCCATCAGGCAGAAGATACAGAAGCTTGAGTACATGCACCAACTGGTTCAAGAACGGATTCTTCTTTGCTGCTATTCGACTGCTCAACGGACCTCTCTGACTGCAAGCCATACTGATCTTGCTGATGTTATTCCTGCTTTACTCACCTCTTTTTGCAGCTGCAACATTGAATGTCTCACTCTTTCTAAACACCCAATGAACTAATTGTCTATCTTTTTTTTGCCATGTTCTACCTGTACTTCTCGGCAGCATATATTTTTACTGTACATAAGTACATGTGACTACAATAAACCAAATCAAATCAAATTAAGTTCTTTATTACCGAGGATAGAACTGTATTTCCAGAACAGACAATTTCTATATTACTCATGTCACTACTTTACTACTTTTCACTAGTCTCTCCAACTTCACCTCATACAACGGAAAACAACTCTTCTCGCAATGAATTCTACATATTCACACTGTTTCTGGCAATACTTCCGACGTATACCATTCATGATCTCTCACCATCAAGGATTAACTTGCTCCCATATCTTTTCAAATCTTAATTTATTCACCTGTTCATTTGCAACACACCAGTAAACGTTAACAGCACAAGCAAATTGTTTGAAGAGATCAAGCATTTTGTTATCAACGCCCCCTAATCGGGCTGTGAATTCTTTTGGAGCTCTTTAGCTTAAACTGTGAAGTCATTTCCCTCTTTGATTAAACCCTATTGGCTAATACTGTTTTACCACATCCATCTTCCCTGATATCTTTTAAGAACCGCAAAATTGGGACTTCATGTGTCCCACATCATGACAGTGACACACCTGAGGATTTTTCTCTTATTTCTTTCCCCATTTATTTATTCTTTTATCTAATCTGTGATAACTTATCTTCACTACTTTTTTTCCCCTTTACTCCTTGAGGATTTCTCATTTCCCAAATTTCAGTCACCCTAAAGTTTAAAATTGATGTTAGAACCCATCTTTGATTTATGAACTAACTCACATTCATTTATCATTTCTGCTGCTAATCTTCCAATTTTAACTCTCTGTTCTTCGACATGATTTCTCAAGGATTTAGGAAGTACATTTTAAACCTCCTCCAAAATCAGTATTGTAAGACTGTCCTTCATCGGAACCTCTCTATACTTCTGTTATCCAGCTAGCAAAGTTAGTTTTATTGATCATTTGACATTTCATTTTTAAGAGGTGCCAACTACTAAGCTTTAATGCAAATGCATTTTATTCTTACAACACAGCAAAAATACAAAGAAAATAAGAATTAGCTTAGGAACACTCTATTGAAATCGTTGACATGGACATGTATTACCTGACCAACAATCATCCTCTGTTCCAACATAACCAGTATCCCACTTGATAAAAGCAATTCGACAAGCCATATTAACCTCGTATGCTGTCGATGTCTCGTCTAGTTGCAAAACAAAACCTAAAGAATAAACTTGCCCCTTTTGCCTTGGAAAAAGAAGTGTCTTTGTCTATGGCTTTAGTCTGGCAAGAAGGAGCCCAAGATTTCAGTTCCAGGATCGAGTAAAAACCTATTCAATTGACTGAACGCAAAGCTAAAATCTTCTGCGCCTGTCTGAGCCTAACTTCGCCTACTTATGACTTGCTTTCTTTGTTTTACTCTTAAAAAAGAAAACACTCAAGGGAGAACTCCAAGATGTTTATAAACTCCCTGTCGTGCGGAGCCATTTCAGGATCGCTGTGACAGGGATCATCTGCGAGAGAAACAGGACAGAATACATTTCTTAAAAGTGCCGCAGCGCATTTGGTAACTGAAAGCATTTTTCTTTTGTTTTTAAAATGTGATGGATGGCTCTTTCTTTTCTGCTGTTAATATGGAATCAGTGGTGCACCACTGCAATCAGTACTGGAACCCAAAAATATTTCCGTTTATGTAAATGACTTATAAGAAGGACTAAAGGCATAGTTTCAGCGGGTCCTCTTGAACTAAGCTGGTATAGGGCAATATATTTTGAAGAGAATCAACACAAGTATGATCCCATGTAAATATTTCCTGCGAAAATGCAAAGTTCTGGAAATAATTTTAAATTAACGTGGAAAATAAATATTCGATTTTCTACTTTGTTAGGAAGTATAAGAAGGGAGTAAATTTTCAAATGTTGAATGTTTGCATTGTACCGTGCCTCTATGCTCTTAATTTCCTGACCAACAAAATATCAATTACCATTCTGCAAGCATAGTAAGTAATTGACAAAGCAAATCCACTTATTTTGTTCAATTGTTGTGCCCTTGAATACAACTGTAGGGAATAACATACATTTATTCTCAAGGAATTCATAAAAGCGCATCTGCCCCCACCCCCGGAAAGTATTTAAAAAAAACTTGATTTCATTATGTAAAATAGAATTGATGTATCTTTTCTTTACTGCAGAGATTTTACAATCAATCTTTTATTTTGAATACGAAGTTTCGAAGAATATGTGGTGATTTGTTTGAAGATATAAAAGGAAATTTGTTTTCCTGATAGTAAGGATAACTAGGAGACTTTCCTGTTATGTCAACATCCAAAACTATTGTTCCGTCATTCTTTTAATAGTACTAAGCCATTTAAGATTTTGCTTAAACGAATTTCCTTTCCTCGTAGAATTTCATGAGTCGTTCCGAGTGTCAGTACTGCCTTCTTCAAAAAGTGATTTAGAGCACAGTCCTTGAAAATTTATCAGGCAGAAATGTGTAGATTCATGTTAATCTAAAGAGTGAAGGGTAATTGGTGCTCAGAGTTACCATACTGTTGAGATTAGAACTATGCCAGGCAGGACTTTGTTAAAAGCAGTGCAGATAAGTGATCACAGGCCATCTCCCTTCTGTAAACTCGTATGGTAGAATATAATAGCAATCTAAGTATGATAGATATCAAAACAAAAATGGACACCATTATGCGTTTTCGGCCATCTGCAATAGTAGAACTGTACACAAATAAGTGGCCGTCAAATATCCCATGTCGTCTAATATGTAACCAAAGAAACAACAATGGTTTAAGGCATATGGAAGGAGATCACTTCTGAATCAGGAATAGTCATATCATATTCGCAGATGCTGCTTTCTGTTTAAAGGGATTACTCCTTATAAAAATATGTTTAATACTATTATGCAGTTTAACCTTACAGTCAGCATTTTTCTCGAGTTGGACAGTATTGAGAAAGTGGGCCTTCGATGATGATTTCAGCGAATATTATAACTAAACCCGTGTTACTCTGTATTGGAAACAACAGTCTGGTGAACTGAACACTCTGTGCCCCGTGGATGATGGGCATGCATTTGCATGGAGTTCAACAAATCTTCCCACATAGAGTGAAATAAATTTTTCAATAAATCACGATGTAAAAGTAGCACCAAATAGGCATATATCACATGCATAGATAACGGTTATACCCCGCAGTGCTGCTACACCTACTCCCGAATAGCAGTGGACAATTACATAACCAATACAATGAACTAGATCCAACATTATGCCAATCTTCAATGATAAATTATCGTTTGCTACGCCACGAAATGCACTGACATTATATCTATATTCTCGTTGCACCATTGCGTATCAATATTCCTCCACAGCCTCCCTCTGTATTTCTCAGACTATGCTCATCATTACATTTCTCTCCCTCTCTTCACCTTGGTACGTTGTTTCCCTTCATCATTCCTCTCCAGCATCAAGTATCATTTGCTCACCGTCCATTCAATTACACTCACTTATCATTGTCTCACCATTTGCATCTCCCCCTGTCTGAGTTTCAATAAAATACAAATTTAGGAAAGTCCTGATCTGTGTTCACGTTTGAAATAATATTACAAATTAATTAATTACAATTTTGAACAGAAGCGTATGCATAAGGTCAATTTCTATCGTAATGCATCAATGACAATCGTGTCGGCCAGGTACTCAGAAATCTACCCTGAAAGTGACACTGCCTTTACCTATTAATTCTTTTGTAAGTACAGTATGTAAAATAGATGCAAGTTAACCAACATCTTATCATCGCAATGAGAGCAAAGATCAATGTCTCTATTCAATATAAATGAAAATTAAGGGCTTCTAATATCAGTTAAATCTTTGGATGAAATACAACGTTTTCCCATGCAAACTAAATACCACAAATCATGCATTTTTTCCCCCCGATGTCTTCCTGTTTGTTAAACCAGATACTTAATAAACCATTAGGATAAAAACGTGCTTTCAATTTTCACTTTATATGCACGTATCGATCTATCTTGATATAAGCGGGATAACGGTATAGCACAATCGAACTTTGATCAATAAATAATTTACAGAATGCAAGAATGGAAGAACCAACATCAAACATGAAGAGCAAACAAACTGATTAACTTTATGCTCTCACCTTCCTTGTAAGTCTTTAGATCTGTATAGCGCAATGGAGTAAAAAGTACAACTTCATTCATAAATTGTTTTTGCATTGTTTAAGCTTCACTACTCCCTTTAAAAAAAGATGACAACGATGATAAAAAAAAGTTACTCAAAACAGTAAACTGCAAAGCCAAGCTCCAATGTTACCCAGAATACTGTTCATTCAATAGATTTGGAAATCTGTCCACTCTTTCCATCTACTTTCTTTTCTTCCTCTTACTTTTCTTTTGCAGCAATTGCATGATAGAAAGTTATACATTAAGTCAAGGGACCAGACTTCGATCTCTCATTTGATTCCTAGACATATTTGTTGAGACTACCATAAGCAAAACTTCGGAAAAGAAAGTAAAATCGAACATTGAACTTGTTTTTAGAGCACAACACGAATGATGAATTGTGGAATAGCCGGCATCATTTTGTCATACAAGTCATTTTCCATTTGACGTTATTAATTCTAAATTGGCAAAAACGTGTATGCCGATACTTGTTCAAAATGTTTCATTACAGAAAATCAACTTGAATTATGAGTTTGTCACTCCAGGTTGTTGCTATCCTCATTGATTAACATGTTATTGATTTCCTTGCTTCTCATTTCCCATAACATTTTTTCAGACTCATGGATTTCAATAAGAATTCATTTTACTTAAAAATGTTATGATTTAAGAAAAAGGAAAGGATTCATCTTCCTAAGCATCAAGGAACACTTTTTTTTACCGAAACAAAACGCGCCATGACCAACATGTGTTTCAGTCTGGTGCTTTTATAACAATCTTTCTTTCAATTTAGATATACTGATCAAAATATTTTCATTGTTCCACTACCCTTTGTTATTATGATTTTCGCCCGGGATTGTGGTTAGCAGTGTTGCTTGACACTGTCAAGTACCCAAGTTCAATTCGAGCCTCGGGCGACTGACTTTGTGGAGTTTGCACATTTTCTGCCTTCTTTCCATGGGTTTCTTTTGGATGTTCTGATTTCTTCTGAAAGCCAAAAATATGTAGCTGAGGTGGTTCAGTCATATTAAATTGCCCAAAATGTCCAGCGATGTGTAGGTTAAGTGGATTATTGATGGGAAATGCGGTGCTACAGGGCTTGGGTACAGGCGTGGGTCTGAGTTGAGTTGTTTTTGAAACATTGGTGTGGACTCGATGAGCTGAATAGCCAGCTTCCACAAAGTAGGGATTCTGTGATTTAAGATAAGTTACTGCACAACACATTTCTTCAGTTGACTATCGGATCCAGATACCTCTGAATTTCAAAACATATTTATAGCAAAATAAAACAAAACAACGTTAATGCAGCAAAATGATATCGGAATGGCGTGGGCGCTGAAATTACAGAAGTGCAATTTGACAATGAAATTAAATCTTTTGGGTTGCTATATTGTCCATGAACTTTGCAGACATACACTCCAGCTCTAAATGCAGCCGTGCAGTTGTTTGACATAAATTTGAAAGGATTACAATTTTAACACATGACTGGTAGCTTTGCATGGATGTGCAATGCTCTCGTTTCGATATACTACATCAGTATTCTTAAACGAACAAGTTGAACTCGTTTTCTGCAGGACGGTGGTCAATCTGTTGATCAATAAAATGCAACTCCTCATTTGCCTTTACGGTGTTGTTCATTAGGTCTTTAAATTCTCACACGACGATTACTTCCCTCCTAAAAAAAAAGTCACACTTGCAGACTGAACTGAGTTGTGTTTTGCTGCACCATTATTGTCGCTGAACATTTAAGTGTTACGTCCGAATCCTAGCAGAGAAATGCCCGACTGATACCATAACAGTAAACAAAACATCCTTCTTGAGCTGAGATAGTAGGAACTGCAGATGTTGGAGAAACTGAGATAACAAGATGTAGAGCTGGATGAACACAGCAGGCCAAGCAGCATTAGAGGAGCAGGAAGGCTGATGTTTCGGGCCTAGACCCTTCTTCAGAAATGGGGGAGGGGAAGGGGGTTCTGAAATAAATAGGGAGTGAGGGGAGGCGGATAGAAGACGGACAGAGGAGAAGATAAGTGGAGAGGAGACAGACCGGTCAAAGAGGTGGGGATGGAACCAGTAAAGGTGAGTGTAGGTGGGGAGGTAGGGAGGAGATAAGGGAGTCCAGGGAGGACGGACACGTCAAGGGGGCGGGATGAGGTTAGTAGGTAGGAGATGGGGGTGGGGCTTGAGGTGGGAGGAGGGGATAGGTGGGAGGAAGGACAGGTTAGGGAGGCAGGGATGAGCTGTACTGGTTTTGGGATGCGGCAGGGGGAGGGGAGATTTTGAAGCTTGTGAAGTCCACATTGATACCATTGGGCTGCAGGGTTCCCAAGCGGAATATGAGTTGCTGTTCCTGCAACCTTCGGGTGGCACTGCAGGAGGCCCAGGATGGACATATCGTCTGAGGAATGGGAGGGGGAGTTGAAATGGTTCGCGACTGGGAGGTGCAGTTGTTTAGTGCCAACCAAGCGTGGTACGTGTGGGAGTGATTGTAGATTGCAGACAATATGCTGACAATGAACGTGAATCAGGACGACTGAAGCCAGTTCTCGGTTGGGGCAAAAATGGACATGAGAAAAAGCTTAATAATTGAGGGGAACATTCATATATTAGGAGAAGGCGATACCTATCCAACGTGGATTGAAAACAGCTATTTGCAGAAACATCTGTATCAGAACAATGGGAGTCGTTCAAAGTGTAATAACAAGAGTGAATGGTCAAAATCAGAACAAAATATCCTAACTCTACGACTAGAATTAGATGTTTCAACTAACTGAGTTTGGGCAACTGTTGTTTAAAATCGATGTGATGATCTTTAATTTCACTTTTCTGTCTATTCCCACAACCCATCTAAGTAACATTGCTGTGCTAGGAGTCGGACGTCACACTTAAATATTCAGCAACAATGAAGGTGCAGCAAAACACAATTCAGTTCATGTTAAAATAATGTGTTCTGCTAAAGGTTAATAGTGGGATAAACAGTTCCAGAGATTATTAGGTGCTAATGGATTACAGGATTGGAGCAAGAAATCTAAAGACTCTGTGGAGGTTACCAGGAACTCAAAACAATGCTGCAGAAGAGGATACAACGTGCAGAGATTTTGTTGATAACAAGATGAAGAAAGAAAAACATTTTTAGAAAATAAATTTTTCGCTGGCCATCGCTCAGGAAAAGTCCAAATACATTTTTTTTTTTTTTCATTTCACTGTGCACACCAAGGGTAGGAGAAGAATACTGCAAAAGTAGGCTCACTAGGAAGCAACACCACAATCTATTTCTGGCGTTAAATTAAGACATAGATGACGTTTTAATTGAGTAACCTGGATGAGTAGGATGATGTAGGCATCAGAATGACGAGTATTGATTATGATATATTTCAACAAATTATAGTCCCACATTAGGTGTTTCCCCGACATCTGAGGAGGAACACCAGGAACTTGAAGAAAACCTGTAAAAAAGAAACCCATTTGCTGTCTTGTCCCAAGTATAGTGTCAGGGAATGGAAGGAAAGCGAATATACTTTTGTTATTCTCGAAGGGGCTAGTGATAGAAAGGAAGGTGACAGGAAAGTGAGTCTTCAATAGTGGTTGGGAATCTGTTACTTAAGGAATTATTTGTAAAACAGTCTTAATCTCCCATTGGTGGGGCATCGATTAATCAAAAATCGACTACGGAAGATCATCATTAACGCATTTTCTGACTCAGTTTTAGAGGATGTGACTCGTTGAGCAGATGAGTATTTAGCACTTGATAGAGTCCACGCGGACTGGAGTGAGTTTTTTTTTTTTTCTCGTACCCGTGGTCTGGATTGGCAGACTATGTAAGACTTTTTAAAACACCTGGAGTAATTTTAAAATTTGAATCCAGAATTATTTAACCACAGGTCATCATCGAAAGCGGTTTATGTAACTGGAAACCTAAACCAAGAGGCACAGACGTGCTTTGGAGCGCCTTGCTTGCTTTTGTAATTCGCATTAATGATTTAGACATGTACGTGGGTTGTAGGATCACATATTTCATAGATAGCACAAATCTTGGTGGTGTAAAAATAGCTTATGGGTTTAAAAATATATGATGATGAAGACAGTCTAGCTCAATTGAACGGACAGTGTCGAATATAATTTAATCCTGCAAAATGAGAGAGGACCATATTGAATAGACTAACGAGGCAAAGAGGTACTCATTGATTACTAAAGTCCCAAAAACCACATGATATCATAGGGAATTGATGCACATGCCTATAAGTCATGAAAGGCAACAGTATATGTAGAAAACTTCCTTTGTAAGAAGGAATATGAAAATTATACCTTGATCAGGAAAGAGATTGAATGCAAGGCAAAGGAGTTTATGCTGGAGCTTGAATTAAAGTTATTTGGACAGAAGTACTGTTCTGGTAGCCACATAACCATAAGGAAGTGTTTTCATAACAGAGCGTGTTCACTTCAATGGTTCCTGACTTGAATAGAAGAAGATAGAGAAAAAAAGGATCCAAAAGAAATATAAGACCAGCTAGAATTTGCATCGAATGTAACGTGATATTAAAAGGTGAACGCCTTAGCTGGGAAAGTGAAATCTATCTGGGAAGTTCAACAGATCTTACGAGAATGAACTTGTGTAAAGTCACCATTGGTGTTGATTTGCACGTTGGTGGGGACACAGGAAATAGTCAGGCGTCTAAGGGTTCAATGTATCAACTGACTGCGAGATTAAGCTTCAGTGTGAAGGGTTTAGCTTGGCACTACACGATGTTAAATCTTGCAAAGTGAGTGTTAAGACAGTGTTTAAATTTGCTAAAGGATTGTGATGTCATGCGATTGTGAGAGTATGTAGAACATGTCAGATAAATATTAGTCATGTGTTTAACATTTGGACGAGCATTATACATAATATCTAAGGTGGAGGTTGAACTAAATGCCAGATCGATAAGAATGTAGGGTGGTTGTTAATTTTCAACTTTAATGAGCCTGGTTTGTGAGGAGCAATCGTGCTACATAGTTTTTTTTTTTGGCGGGGTGAAATGAGCTAAGTTGGTGGATTAACAGCTGCGAGACGGGGCTGATGCCATATTCAGGTAGAGGGCAGCTTGAGCGAGTGTTGAGTGTTGTTGTGCGTGGTATGGCTCAGCTCAATCAGGAGCTGAGTACTATCGTGGCAATTGCATGAGGGATAATGATGGACATGAGGATGAGCAGCATCTGTGTTGTCCAGTTGTGTACGGTGACTCGTGCCTGCTGGACAATATTTAGTTCCTTACTTCCCAAATATGGGCCATAATATGTATTATCATTGCAGGTGGTTGTCGAATTAGGTGATACGTGCAGCTGAAAAGCATTGATAAGAACAGATGTTTCCTTCAAGTGATGATAAGTTTCAATCTGGTTCATTCGATGATCTGTGTTGAGTCTTATGTGGTTGTCAGGTCGGGTATTATCCTGAGGTGCTCTATCAAAGAGGCATGTCTGCTCCGTTTTCTGTGCAGAAATGCCTTTGTATTATGGTGGGTGGGTTCTGAACCATGTCTGTTGAGCTCGTTTTGTATGCTGGTGCGTTTGACAGTCTTTGGGATTGAAATCATTCCAGTTCGTCCATTCAGATGCAGCATCAGACACATTGTGTGCGTGTCCGGGTCAATTGACTCACGCCTAGAGAGATTGGCTCAGAAGGAATGTAGATGGCTGTTTTTTTTTTGTTTTTTTTTTCTGATTTCTTCGTCTTAGTGACTATATGTTTTTCATGTTTGGGATGTCAGGTTCAATTGTCTACTGGGAATCATCTGACGGGTTTGAAAATCGAAGTTTGTATGGAATTAGAACAAATCTTATTCAATTACAAGTTGCTGTTTCTCATTCAAGATTAATTCATTCACATGTAAATACTTTGGCAAAATGTGATAGCAGGACTTTTTTTTTATTATTCCTGTTATTTCAGGCGCTAAATGTATCTAACTGAAGCAAGAGTTTTTTTTTTTAAATCTAGCTATTTCTGGACAACTGCATACTCATAATACATGAATCCAGTCCATGAAAACTATAAAAATACATTGACATGTGAACAGTGACACTTATACTGAAACGAATATCTTATGATTCTTTCCAACAGCTTAATTAATGTAACATCCTGCTTCATCAGAAAGTTTGAAAAAGAAAAGCTGCTATCATGTAACACCATCGAAGTGCTGTGCCGGATGACTTTACAGTCTTACCAACTTATTCTTTTCCACAAAATCGTAGTACAGAATTGTGCATTGGCAAATATTCTCTTCCATATTCAAAAGAACACGAAACCAAACGCAGTGCATAAATTCCATGAAAAGTTGACAGTGTGTCAGGTAAAGCAAGTGCGTAACCTTAGTTTTCATTCCCTCTTTTTTGATGAAATGATGGTTATACAGTTAACCTTCTATATAGTTACATTTAAGGACATCATCCCGTCAAATTGAACATTTCACTTTCCAGGCATCCACAAGTCTCTCCACGGATCTAAATTCTGGATAAAGGTATCATTTTAACGAATTATAATCACTAGTGGGAAATAAATTTCTATGGGATGAAAATTCATTTTTTTGTCTCTAATTCTCTTACACATGCCCGTCGAATACGTGCAGAAAGCGAATTAATGTATTCTCTTTAGCGTTTAAGTTTGTTTATCTTTTGCAAAATAACATTACATTCTGTGATGACTCCAAGAGTAGCAAGGCTTGATTTTCAATGACTTACCCAAGTGCGATAAATCACTGAAGTTAAGCTTAGCTGCAGTTATTGCTCAGTTTCTCAATATTTGTCAACGCACTTATCCAACAGTTTTAGTTAACCTGAAAAAGTTTTTTTTTTTTTGTTTCATATTGGTGCTCAAGTGGAACATCTGGAAAAATACAGCTATTGACGTTTGTTCTATGAAAAAGTGAATAATCACCATTGTTTGATTGTTGGCTCAGAGGATTTTCTTTTTGGTGGTCAGGATTTTTTTTAAACTGTAAAATAGCCACATTCCGATTTTTCTGTATCTTTAAGCAAACGTCAATATTTTGCACAACTGGGCGTCACAGGCAAAAAAAAAGCACAATTGTTGTTCGTCAAGCGAAAATATAGTAACAACTGGTAAACATGCAAAATTGTCATTCAAAGCCTGGGTAATGTTGTCTTGATTTTCTTGCCGAAATATATGTATTTGGTAAGTTTCATGTCATTCTGCTCCAAGATCAAAAATGACACTCGATTCACGGGAGAATGTTAAATTTATCATCAAAAATTTCATGTAGTTGGTTCACTAAAAGTTGAAGGCCTTCTTCACATCTGTTCTCTATCATGCCGATGTGGTAATCTTAATAATACATTGAGAGTTTAACTGCCTCACCTGCTTGTTCCTTCTCAAGATCTGCGGAGAAAATCAACTATTTAAAAGGTGATTGTGTTATGTACAGCATACACTTACACATAAGTTAGATCCTTCTTCCTCATTTTATCACACAGTTGGATTACAATAAAGAATTGATGTGTTTCCATTCGGTCTGTGTCTAATTCTCAACATCATAACTTCCGACTTTCTCACTCTATTGACACATTATGGTTTGTTTCGAGGCACCTGCTGTTGTTGAACTCGGTTGATCAGCACCATATTAAGAAAATAGTGCAGTGGATCATAAATCATTAAATTTCGGTCGTTTGGGGTTTCTTGACAAAGAAATGTGTGTTGCATTTAGTTATATTTACTGGTGATGTCAATCACATTTCTTTTACAGCACGGATCTTCTTTGAACTTAAGGTCCATAAGACACAACAGTGACAAATATTTTAACCCCTGTCCAAAAATGGCACTCAAGTCATTAAATGGCCGCAGTTATATCAGTTATATGTCCACAAACACTCATACGAATGGTTATATTTGGAATATTTTCATTCTTTAGACATCATGTCAAAACATAACTTGGATGCAGAAGGTGAAGAATTACGCGCAAATATGTGGTTCGCATCCTTGTGCTTTCTGAAATCCACAGAATGTGCCATTCCAGCAAAATCGTATCCATCTCTATATCTGTATTGACACATATTCTCTACACCTCATTGTTTGATGTGCGCAATTACATTTCCAGGTATCACTTTTATCTCATGATGAATCCATAGGGTGAAAAAAAAACACGTTATATTGGATGTTATTTTCATGGATTTCAAAGTCTTTTTTCTCCAAACAAAAAACCCAATGTAGGTAAATTATTTGCCGGTGGGCAGACAAATCAAGGAGAAATATCACCTAAAATCTAATTCATTTATCATGTACGACAAATAGTAGGGCTGGACTTCACTGCTCAGATCACTCGCTTACTGTGTTAGCTACTTCCAAATATTTCATCAAGAATGCTGCAGTATAGGTGTGTCACAATCTTTCACAATCGAACAAATCCCTCCATTTCTATGATCAACTCATCGATGCAAAATAGTACATTCTCATTTTGCATGGTTAACAGAATTTGAATAGACTGCACTGGCAATATGCAGCATGAAGCAGTAAAATTCAGATCTCTCCATTCAGCCTGATTCCTGCCATGTAAGTAGAATTCACGAAGTGAAATCGTTTGCAGAAATTACATTTCTATTGCAGACTACTTGGGTTTACTCGCAATAACAAGTAACTTACTTAGAATGTGCATATCCTGATCAGTGCATCAGAAATATTCTGGCTCGAGAATCAAGTGTAATGGGGGGTGGGGTGGGGGGGGGGTGGGTGCCGGTGGGGGATGTGTAAGGGCGTATGAAATCATAAAATAAGCATTGGGTATATAGTGAGAATTCAATCAGCACATTCCTTACTTTCAAGTAATCAAAAACAAAATGTCTGTGAACGATAGGTAATTACAAAATTGTACACAAAGCTAGTGAAGGTACAAAAGCGAAAATTTCTAATGCTGTGAGTCTACCTGTTCGTATTGCGAAGCTTTGACCCATGTTGAGTATTCGATACCCTGTGTTCAATGTCCTGTTTTAATCGAAACACTTGTGTCGATGTCACGTGCTCATCGATGCACGATATGCACACATACTAAAATTTCTAAATGTTAAAATGGCGGCTCGGTGGCACAATGGTTTGCACTGCTACTTCACAGTGCCAGGCACCCGGCTTCGATTCCACCCTTGTGCGACTGTCTGTGTGGAGTTTGCGTATTCTCTCCGTGACTGCGTGGGTTTCCTCTGGGTGCTCCGGTTTCCTCCCACAGTCCAAAGATATGCAAGTTAGGTGGATTGGCCAAGCTAAATTGCCCATAGTGCTCAGGGAGGTGTAGATTAGGTGGCTTATAGGGGGATGGGTCTGGGTGTGATGCTCTGAGGTTCGGTGTGGACTTGTTGGGTCGAAGGACCTGTTTCCACCCTGTAGGGATTCTATAACGTTTCCACACATTTTTAGCTACAATTGGAGAAAATGACTGCTAAGTGAACACAGATGGAAAATAAGCATCTGTTGGTACAAACTATTTGGGAAGAATTGACAAATGCCACCTGGAGGAGGTGTAACTTTGTTGTTGAAGGAAGTACGAAGAGCAACAAAGCAAAAAGTATGTATTGTGACTGATAGCCATGATGTTGCATGTGTACAGGTGGAGATAAGAAACAGTATATGCAGGAAACATCGATGATTGTTACACACAGACACACAAATAGTATTAGAGAAGTAGAGGATTGCCTCTCACAGGTCATTGGTCGAACGTGAAGTAACAATGCAACGACAAACATGGATGACCATAATCTACATATTGTTTAAAAGTGCTAAACTATAAATAATAATTCGAGTTCTTTTTATGCATTGGATGATCAGGGAAGACCTGCTAAACATATATAAAATTCTCAGAGATACGGATGACGTGAAAATTGGAGACTTTTCTTCCAAGCATGGAAATGTAAAATACTGCATGTTGCAGGTTTAACATGAGAGTCGAAAAGGTTTACAGGAAATGTGTGAGGCAAGTCATTTATAAAAAAAAACACAGGATGCTTTTCTTTAGTTGTATAGAAGAACAAGTAGGGCATGGGGGATTTAAACCTTGTGCAGACATATGTGATGACTTAAAATGGCAAAGCCATGGTGCGCCAAATGGCTTATTTATGTTCTGTACTATTCTTTGTTGTGATGAGGACTTCCTGGGTCGAGTGCATGAATTGGTTTTCTAATCTAATACTTTGAGGAATCAGCCATGAAGTTGCCGATGCAAGATTGGGCCCTGTGCAATGAGGAAGGATGAATAAACAATTTGGTAGTCTGTATCAGTGAGGAAAGAGCGACCACAAAACGCCAGTTGTGCGGTTTTTAAGGTACCAACTGAAGACTTTGAATCCGAAACCAAGTTCGTTAATTCAACTAAATTGTTACATGAGATATGAGAAGTGATCTGCAAAGAATAATTTATCAATCGTATAGCATGAGTCAGTATTGAATAGGCAACAGCTAATATTGCAGGGACGGATGTATAAGTGACAATGGGAAATCATTACTATCTGGCACACAATAAAATAAATGATGAACCCTGTGTCAACTATGGTTTGCAAAACGACTCAGTGATGGATTTACATTCAGACAGAAGACACATGCAAGTAATATTATCGACAAGAAGTCTGATGAAGGTGAGTATTTTACAATTCATCAACAGAGGACTAAAGTTATTACCAAGTGGAGGGAAATAGGTCATGAGACACATGATACAAACAGCATAATACACTGACTGTTAAAGTTCATATAAACAGCTGAAATGTGTAGGGGTATGTGAAGGCCGACTGTTATTATCACGAGAGTGTTCATCTACAATCTCAGCTGAAGATCTATGTATCCACATTCAAATTTCATTACAACAGAAGGTGGAAATTGAACTCAACGAAAAAAAAAATGTCTGGAGTTGAGGATCTACTGACCACCATGTCAGGGAAACACCCACCTGTCTCACTGCTGTCCTTCATGGAAAAAAAAAACTGCCATCCTCACTGGGTCTGGCCGACGTATGATTCTGGACCCACAGTAAAGTTTTTGACTCTCAATTCCCCTCTGAAATCGCCCAGCAAGCCATTCAGTTACACCAAAATCACTACAAAATCTCAAAGAAATGAAACTACACGGATCATCTGGTTTCAAATTCAGCACCGGAAAAGACAACGGCGGAAAAAAAAAACCGTGTTAACCCTGCAAAGTCCACCTCATTGACATCTGGGGACCAGTGCCAAAATTGGGAGAGCTGTCTCACAGACTTGACAAGCAACAGCGTGACGTTTTCATAAGCACGGAATCATATGTTACAGACAATGTGGCAGGCACTGTCCTCACGATCATTGAATATGTCCTGTCACACAGGCATGACAGACTGACCAGAGGTGGCAGTGCAGTGGTGTACGGTCGGTAGGGAGCTTAATGAGAGTTCTCACAATTGACTCAGGACCTTATGCAGTCTCATGGCTTCAGGCTAAACATAGGCAAGGAAACCTTTGGCTGATTACCACTCACTGCCCTCCCTCAGCTGATGAATGGGCACTCCTCCACATTGATCAAAACTTAGAGAAAGGATAGCAAGGACACAAAATTTACACTGTTTTGGGGATGGATTTCAGGGACCACCATCAGAGAGTGGCTCGGCAGCAGTACTACAGATCGAGCTGGTCGGGTCCTAATGAACATTGCTGCCAGACTAGGTCTGCAGCAGGTGGTGATGAAACCAACAAGAGGGAAACACACACTTGACCTCATCCTTACCAATCTGCCAACTGAAGATGCATCTATACATGACAGTCTCGGTAAGAGTGACCACTGCCCAGTCGTTTTGTAGACGTAGTTCTGCGTTCACATTGAGAATAACCTCTGTTTCGTTGTGTGGCACTACCACCATGCAAAATGGGACAGACTTGAACAGATCCAGCAACTTAAGACTGGGCATCCATGAGGTGTTAACGGCCATCAGCAGCAGCAGAATTGTACTCCACCACAATCTGTAACCTAATGGCTCTGCATAACCACAACTCAATCATTAAATTAAAAGCAGGGGGTCAATCCTGATTCAATGGACATTGCAGGAGGACATGTGAAGACCAGCCCCAGGCATACCCTGAAGTTGATGTGTGAACCCGGTGAAGCCACCAAACAGGACTACTTGCATGCCAAACATCATAAACAACAAGTGATATGCAGAGCTAAGCGATCCCAGAACCAACGGAGCAGATATCAGCTCTACAGTTCTGCCACATACATTGGTGAATGGTAGTGAACAATTAAACAACTCACTGTAGGAGGACGCTCCACAAACATGCCCATCATCAATGAGGAAAGAGCCCAGAACATCAGTGCAAACGATATTGCTGAAGACTTTGCAGAAATCTTCAGCCAGAAGTGCGACGTGGATGATCAATCTCGGCCTCATCCATTCGTTCTCAGCATTACTGTTACCAGTCTTCAGCCACTTGGATTCACTGCACGTGTTATCCAGAAATGGTTGGAGACAGTGGATACTGAAAACGCTACGGATCCTGAATACATTGCTGCAATAGTACTGAAGACTTATGCTTCAGAACGTGCCGTTTCACTATCCAAGCTCGTCCAGTATCTGGAATAATCTGGATTATTGCGCAAATATGTCCTGTATATATATGGACAATCCAAATATGCCAATTTCCGTCTCATTAGTCCACTCTCGATCATCAGCCAGGTGATGGAAGTTATCGTCTAGAGTGCTGTCAAGCAGAACCTGTTCAGCAATAAGCTGCTCAGTGATGCCAAAATTATGTTCAACCAGGGCCACGTAGCTCCGGACCTCATTGTAACCTTGGTTCATACATGGAAAACAAAGAGCTGAATTCCACAGATGAGGAAAAAAAAAGAATGACAGCGCTTGACATCACGTCTGCATTCGTTCAAGTGTGGCAGCAAAGATCCTGGGCAAAACTGGAAACAATGAGCATCAGGGGGCAAACTGTCTAGCGTTTGAAGTCATACCTGAAGTATAGGAAGATGGTCATGATTGTTGAAGTTCTGTCATCTCAGCTCCAGAAGATCCCCGCTGGAGTTCCTCAGTATAGAGTACTCGGCCCAACCATCTTTAGCTGCCTCATCAATGATCTTCCGTCCATTATAGGTTCAGAAGTGTGGATGTTCGCCGATGATTGCACAACGATGAGCACCATTCATGACTGCTCAGATGCTGAAGCAGTCCATGTTAAAATGTAATAATATCTGGACAATATCCAGGTTTGGGCTGACAAGTGACAGGTTATATTCGCTCCACACAAATGCCAGGCTATGACCATCACGAATAAGAGACAATCTAACCATCGCCCCTTGACATTTAACGGTGTTACCGTTACTGAATATCCCATAATCAACATCCTGATTGTCATCATTGGCCAGAATCTCACTGGACTCAATTCATAAACACAGTGGCTACAAGACCAGGTCAGAACCTAAGAACACTACGACGATTAATTCGTATCCAGACTTATCAAAGCCTGTCCACCATCTAGAACGTACAAGTCAGGACTTTGATGAAATACTTCCCACTTCCCTGCTAGAGTGCAATCCCAACAACATTCAAGAAGCTGGACATCATCTGGGACAAATCAACCCACTTGATTGGCACTGCATCCAGAAGCATCCATCCCCTCCACCACTGACCCTCAGGAGCAACAGTGTGTACTATCTACAGGATGCACTGCTGAAATTCACCAAAGATCCTTATTTAGCATTTTCCAAACGCACGGCTGCTCCCATCTAGAAGGACAAGGGCAGCACATATATGGGAACACTACAATCTTCAAGTTCCAATTCAAGCCAATCACCATCCTGACTTGGAAATGTATGAGCGTTCTTTCACTGACGCTGGTTCAGAATATTGGAATTCCCTCCTTAAAAGCATTGTTGGTTAACCCACAGCAGATGGACAGCAGTAGTTCAATAAGACAGCGTATGAACCAACTTTTCAAGGGGCGACTAAGGACCAGCAACAAAAGTTGGCCAGACATCGATGTCCACATCCCACAAATGAACAAAAAAAGAAAAATAAACAGGCTATTGAAGACTAGTGTAGGTCCATAACAGTCAGTATTTGGGAAAATAAATCTGGGACTGTGGAAAGGAAGAATAGTTGAACATATATTTTGCTGTTGTCAAATATGGCATAATTGATTTTACAGCCATGTTACTAAAGCAAGATCCAGTGAAAGTGAGAGATTCAAGTAAATCAGTATCAGTAAAAGAAAATGTTGCTCGAGTGGAGCGAGACTGAACAAGATGAAAACGTCACAACCTCTCAGGAAATTCCCCTTTGTGTGTCAATGAGAACTGCTGAAACGAGTTGGATCCACAGAGTTATATCACTGCATTGAAAGAAAATACATTCCAGAGTATTGTCATGAACCTGACTTGGTATATGATCATTGTTTGACACAATTCGGAAAGTAGTGTTCAGATTTGATGAAATAGTGAGGGTAGGACAAACATCGCAATACACGAAGGTCGGTTGCTTTCTCAATCACTGAGTCACTGTGCTGCCCTTTATAAGTGTTAGGGCTGCCCACGGTTCTTCGTTAACATAACATGACTGCCGTGGTTTTAAGTTGACATTTAATATCCAAAGAACATTTTAAACTGCAGCAATCACTTCAGTCAGAATCGTGGCCTTTGCACTAATAAGGACCAGACAGAATAAATTTAGTGTCCCATAGAATTCATGCAAGAGGGTCTTATGAAGAAGCAACAAAAAAAAAATATAAGGTTTGCATTGGTAAAAGCCATTCTTGCAAGCTAATTTAAAGTTTCTTTTTCATTATGGGATAGAATGGGAAAAGCTTGATGCACGTTAAGTAAAAGTATTTAGGTTATATTAATCACATGTACGTATGCAACTGTAGTTCTAATGTGTCACATAAAGGGATTTAATTAAATTTTGAGGACAATCTGTTTTGACATCGAGACTTTCGTGATATGGAACACCCTTGAGAAAAATAACGAATTCGCTGAACAGAAAGAAAAAGAAAACTGATGCTGACAAATTTAGCAGGAATTTGCACTCAAAGATAAAGAAAAAAAGGCAGAGAACAATTATGAGATAAGGTTGAGAAAGAGATCACATCCAGAAAGTCTTAAGAATTGTAATAAGCTTCTTTTAGTGACTTATAAAAACTGTAAAAATGACTGAATTCCATCCTTATCAATGGAATTTTAATATATGCTACCTTATTTAGTGAAGGAAACGAATATGAAAGTTATTTGCAGTAACGGCAGTAAGGTTCGCCAGAGAATGGCATTTCTGTTAAAATGTAAATTATGGCATGCAAATAGAAGTTACAATTGCAGCTGCAAGATGGAGAGACTGCTTGTTTGAATTTTCGATGACGAGTTAAAGAGAACTTGATCCTAAGGTTGTCAATATTGTCAAATAATCATAGGACTAGATCTAAAATTTATATTAGAATTGATATCAAAGGCATTACAGTAATTAATAGAAACAAGCACAAATTATGATCATCTACAATGACGCTATAAGGAATATGGAACTGTCGAATGAAACCATTGTGTGTTCATCATAATAAAAATAATTCAGAAAGAGGGTGGACTGCGATAGTAGAAACTGCAGAAGCTGAATACCTGTTCATGGATTGAAAGAATCAATAAATATATGCCGCTGCACGTGAAGGGATAAGCAAGACCTCGGCCTGGAATAACACTTGAGGGAGAAAGACAACCTTCTAGATAGGGGGTTTAAAGCAATAAGCTATTCCCAAGAAAACCACGAACCAAAGATACGGAAACAAAATTGTTTTCATAATAAATATTTAAGTGGCTGCCTTATGCCACAAGCAAAAATTAAAGTGAAAAAAAATATATTGTCCTACTCAAGAATTCAAAGAGCTAATTGCAAGACAGGTTGCGTCTTGAAACAGGCAGTTAATGCCAAATGTAACAAGGAACAGAAGAGTTACTTCTGAAAGTGAAGCAAGCTTCAGACTCAAGGACTCTAGAAGTGTAATCGATATTTTGGATAAAATAATCACGAAGATTATCAAACGTCTCACACCACAGACCTGAATATCGGGAAGCTTTATAAGAACTCAGCACCAGAATTCTTCTTTGACAGAACTACAAGGTACAATACTACACAATGATCAAACCCCGGACATCAGAACAGACGCTGTTGTTTGGAATCATAGCTATATTCTGCGATTATTTGACCAAATCCCAGGTTGAATCGGGAGGCTTATTTACTTCGGGGTTCTTATTTTGGTTGCCACGTGCAATAAAGTTTAATCATTGATTCAATGGTTTATTTTCTGTGAAAATTCTCAGATAGTAGCTGAAATGAAGAGAGCTTCCGTTTGATTTACACACAGCATTTTATTTTCTTTTAGTAATCCATTAACTGGATTTGTTTGCCATCCTTTGTTATTTGTTATTTACATAAACGGTCTGGATGTGAATGTACAAGGCACTATCAGTAAGTTTTCGGATGATACAAAATCATTGATAGTGAAGAAAGTTATCAAAAATCGCAGAGGGATCTTGATCAGATCGGGAAGTAGGCTGAGGGTTGGCAAATGCAATCAATATAGATAACCATGGTTTAGAGGTGCCAGTGTTGAACTGGGGTGAAAAAGATCAGAAATCAAACAACACCAAGTTATAGTCCAATAGGTTTATTAGAAAACACAAGCCTTCAGAACCTCCAAAACTTGTGTTTTCAATTAAACATTTTGGGCTATAAACTTCTGTTGTGTGATTTTTGACCCAATATAGGTAAGTGTGAGGTGTTGAATTTTGGAAAGTCACAACACGGTAGGACTTATACAATAAATAGTAAAGTCTGGAGAGCATTGGGGAACAAGCACATATTTCGTTGAAAGCGGCGACATAGATGGACAATTTGGTGAAGAAGGCTTATAGGATGCTGGCATTCATCGTTCGAGGCATTGAGTAGAAAAGTTGGAATAAGAACAGTTCATCCACTTTACTAATACCTTCCACACCACCCTTAATTTCATCTGGACCATGTCTGATGCCTCTCTCTCCTTCCTGGACCACTCTGCCTCCACCTCTGGTAACCACCTGGAAACTGATATCTATTTCAAGCCCACTGACTCCCACAGCTACCTAGAATACACCTTCTATCACCCACCCTCCTGCAAGAATGCCATCCACTATTCCCAATTCCTTCGCCTCTGCCGCATCTGCTCCAAGATGAGGCATTCCACTCCTGGACATCCCAGATGTCCTCGTTTTTCAATGACAACAATTTCCCCTCCACAGTGGTCGAAAACACCCTCGACAGTATCTCTCATATTTCCCGCACCTCAGCCCTCACTCCCCTCCCCACAGTAACAACAAAGACAGAAGTCCCCTTCTCCTCATGTATCACCCATCACCCTTCGGGTCCAACGCATCATTCTCCGCCACTTCCACCACCTGCAAACTTAACCCACTACCAAGGACATATTTCCCTCCTCACCCTTATCTGCCTACCGGAGGGACCGCTCTCTCCGTGACTCCTTTGTCTGCTCCGCACTCCCCACTAGCCCCACCAACGCTGGCACTACTCCCTGCACTGCAGGAAGTGCTACTCCTGCCTCTACACCTTCCTCCTCACCTCCATCCGAGGCCCCAAGAAAACCTTCCACATTAAACAGATGTTCACCTGCACATCTGTTAATGTGGTATATTGGATCCGCTGTTCCCAATGTGGCCTCCTCTGCATTCGGGGAAACTAAGTGGAGTCTTGGAGACCACTTTGTGGAGCACCTATGCTCAGCTTGTGACAAACGACAACATCTGCCTGAACCACTTCAACTCTCCCTCCCACTCCTTGGACGACATGTCCATCCCGGACCTGCTCCAGTGCCACAATGATGCCATCCGAAGGCTGGAGGAACAGCACCTCATATTCTGCTTGGGAAACCCTCCAGCCCAGTGGTCTTAATGTGGACTCCAGAAGCTTCAAAATCTACCCACTCCCGCCTTATCCCAAGACTAGCCCATCTCGTCCCTGCCTTGTTGACCTGTCCGTCTTTTCACCCACCTATCCGCTTCTCCCAAATCACTGACCAATCCCCATCCCCAATTCCTTTCTACTAACCTCATCCCCGCCACCTTGACCTGCCTGTCTTCCCTCCTACCAACCCACCCCTCCTCCCTCACTGACCAACCCCCATCCCAACTCCCTTCCTACACTCACCTTTATTGGCTTCATCCCCGCCTACTTGACCTGTCGGTCTTCTCTGAACCTATCTGCTCCTCTATCCACTTTCTACCATCGCCTCCCCCTCTCTCTATTTATTTCAGAGCCCGCTTTCCGTCCCCCATTTCTGAAGAAAGGTCCAGACCCGAAAACTCAGCTTTCCTGCTCCTCTGATGCTACCTGGCCTGCTGAGTTCATCCAGCTCTACACCTTGTTTGTATGTTATATTACAGTTGTTTAAGTAGTCGGTGTGGCCGCATCTGGAGTATTGTGTACAGCTTGTTCACTCTGTTATAGGAAAGATATAGTTAAAGCAGAAAGTGTGCAAAGAAGATTTTTGAGGGTGTTGCCAGGACTAGTAGGAAAAAGTTATAGATCGACGTTGACAGGATAGGACTTTATTCCTTGGAACGTAGCAAAATGAGTGGTGACCTTACCGAAGTGAAAAAATCATGAGGGACATAGACAGAATGAGGGATGGGGAATTGAAAACTAGAGGGGACAGTTTTAAGGTGAGAGGGAAATGATTTACGATGCACCTGAAGGGTATCTTCTTCATGCAGAGAGTGGTGTGTTTATGGAATGGGCTGCCGGAGAAAAAGTTTTAGGCAGGTACAATTGGCAACATTCAGGAAAAAACATTTGGATAGGTACAGATGAGAAGAGTTAAGGGATATGGAACAAATGCGGGCAATTGGGAACGAGCTGAGCGAGCACCATGGTCAACATTGACCAGTTTGGGCAGAACGGCCTGTTTCTCTGTTGTATTTTCTATAACTCTAAGTATGAGACCTGAGAACTCATGCTTGTGCCGGTATGGGGTTAACTTTTAATCGAAGGGTTGTGAGGACGATTAACGGCTTGTTTTACAGTGTCAAATGTTCGGGCCTGTCTGCATGAAGACATTATCCATGTGTTGTGTCAAGCAATCTCGCTGGGAGAACATCTCAAAACCTTCAAATAAACTTTACGAAATATTTACAGAGAAACGTGAAAACCCCGAGGCAAGCAGGAGATTGTACATCCTGGCTCATATGTATGCAAGCGAAATTATATTGACAGTGTCAGTTGACAGGGTGGAACAAGATTCATCATTAATATTCAGTGCCCTTAATAATTTGCTATTAATGCTTCTGTCATTTTTGCTTCAACATTAAGTGCTACTCTCATTTCCGTGGTTGGAGTGGTTTTATTTTGTTGCCGGTTCGCAATAGTGAGTTACCAAGTGATGGGTTATTTGCAGAAGCTACAAAGCATAAGATACCTGGCTTTAACAAGCTCCTGAACAGTTTGGCCATTACATCCCCGCTCCTGCTCCCAAACATCGTGCTTTGACCACATCTCCTATGGTGCATTCGACATAGGCCCCAACACTGCTTTCTACACATAGGAAAAATGTCTCTTTCTCTCTCACTACATTTTCTCACTAGCTGTCTCGCTTTATTTTCCTCTCTAGTTATTTATCCACGAACACCCTCACTAACATCCTGTATATTTATCAATTGACATTGTTCTGTTACTCTTTTTATTACTATCATCATTATTTTTCAGCTTTATGTCACGTGCACCAGTACTAATCTATGCGAGTTTGTAAAGCAAAATTATGAGGAATTGTATATTTTCCATGATGAACGATGCATTTTTTTTTCTGATAGGCTTTGTTATAGCCCTATCTCTGGTTCTAACAATCACAGAAGAGGGCTGCACATTTTTTTTAAAAAAAGTACTAACAGTCAAAATGAGAGTCATGACTTTGCATGATCCTTCTACCTGATCGCTTCAACTTTGCATGTTGAATCAATTCTTATTCGAATACACTCTTAAATTTCCAATCGACCCTGGGTGAAACTCTTTTATGCAGTGCATTCTAGACTGTAACTACACTTCATCGCATCCCATCACATTTGTTTCTTTCTCACGCCATTCTTTTGTGATCTTTTTTAAGAGCGTGAACAGTACTTTACCCACATTACTAAACCAAGGATATACCCTTTATTAATTGCTCTTTCCATTTGGTCTGCCACTTTCAATGATCTGTTCACTTATATCCTATTTCTCTGCTTTTGCATCCTCTTTAAAATCTGGACAGCACACGCATCTCTTACTTTCTCTGTGCCTATGGAAGGAATGTGCCTCAGCAAGAAGGCAGGAATGAAACATTCTTCTAACATTTGTTGACAATAGTGAAACAATGATTGAATATCAATATGGGAATGACGTGAGAAGAAATCATCTCAATGATTTTCAGTGATCACAAATTACCCTCAGAAAGCCTCAATGTTGTTCAAACATACCTTCTGACTTCGGAGAACTCAGAACAATGAACAGCAACGTTATGTGGTACAATAGTCAAGGCACTTTACATGTGAGCAAACATTTTACGTAATTATATTTATCTTATTTTTGTGCTTTTTAAAAGATTTGCATGACGGGGTAGCTATTGTCGTTTCGTCCAATTATCACTCCCAGTAACATCGAATGCAATTTTAACAACACAACAATTTTTGAACTAGGATCCCGCTATCTTTTCGCAACACATGATGACAATCACTACCTTTAATATTCTATGCAACTCCATTACTTTCAATGTAAATTGGAAAATTGAGTTCTTAACTTCAAATGTTGGAGAGTTGGTATTCAGTTCGTGAACGAGAAATTAACTGGACGAATGCATACGTATCGTCATCTAGTGGACTGACAATTTATTATTAGACATTGTTGTGGCAGCTCATGGTTAAATTTCGCAAGATTGCTGCTTGGGGTATTTTTAGTTCACACAAGATGGCCGAAAGTGTTTGACAGTTACGTACAGCAAATGTTCAACGCTTGTGTATTATCTCTACATAGATAGACTGCATAAGGTGAGATTCTCGTTTGTGATAAACATTAGGGAAGTTTATGAGGCTTCTGCAAAAGGTTCGTTATAAACATGTATGCATTTTAATAAGGGGCCTCTTTGAAAAACCCAGTTTAGCTACTGTCCAAAGTTTGTTACTCAATAAAAGTAGAAGGAAAGTTTTGATCGTACAATATTCTGAACTGTTTAGATAACTGTAGAGTTAGAACAACAAACAAAAATTAGTATGAAAAGTCGAGCTGCACACCTTGATCAAATGTTTACAGTCAATCAAGACTCCTAATGCATTATTAGGGAAAATGAAGTAATAAATGACATAAACATTACCTCCAAAAATAAGACACAGGAGGAGGGCAGCGGAAGCTTGTAAATAAATAGAGGTCGCGACTGGGAAGAGATAAATGATTGAAACATAACTGCAAATGTAGAAAATTGGAAGAATATTTTTTACATTGAAAGATCAAGGAAACAGTGACAAAGTCCGATGACAAAATACAGAGTGAAGATACGGTTAAATCATTTATTTGTTTGTGGGAGCATAACAAGTTTCTTTTAATGAATGGTAAAGTTATAAAGTGGTTGAATTTAAGTCCTATGAGTAGACTTCGAAAAGATGCATTTTTTTTAAAAAATGTAATTCAAAGTGCTCGGAAAGAAGGCTTATTGAAAAAGATTGTCAACTGCACTTTCAAATTGGAAGGACTTCTTGTTTGATCTCTCAAGCGGAAGTGAATGCCGGGTTGTTCTCATTTTGGCAGTTATTTCATAGTAAGTTTATATACAAGTTGATGGTAAAGTATTGATAACAGTTGGTAGAAAATAACGTCCTTCCTAATCTGTCATACTAAGGTTAGTACAGAAATTAGAAATGTTCTTGGAGAAAAACAACTTTTTATATTATTGATAAATAATGCAGTACAGCTGGGAATGTCTGAGAAGGAATAAAACTGTTCGAAACAATGTAAGATCCCAAAGAAGATGGTAGAGGTATCTATTAAGCTTAGTGAGATTATGGGCAGACATAGGACCATCTGTAGAGTTGACAATCATTTATTGCTTAATCACTGGACTGGATGTATAGATGGGCGGGTGTGTGTGCGTCTGGGGAGTCGGGGGGGGTTGGTTGTGTGCTGTTTAACAATGACATTAATGTTGTCTGTAATTGTTGCACCGTGAAATGTATAAAAATGTTGTATTTCGCTGGGGAAACCAGTGTGTGATTGACTTCCGGTCTGCACCAAATTTAAGAGGACAACTGACACCACCCCCCACCCCGCGCCAACCATGTGAAAGTCAGATTCGGGTTACTGTCTGAGCTCTCCCTTTATGTGGTAAGAAAGTTCTGAATAAAGATCATTTGCACTAAGGTACATATTTCTCCCTGCAGCAATTAGAGTTACGAGCAGTATGTTGCACTGTTCTGTTTCTTGGTTATGTGGGGATCCTAAGCGGATTAATATGTACAATATTAGCACTCTTTGGGTAAAGGGCAAACCCCATAGTCGATCCTGGTTGTAATTTTCAGCACGGAAAGAACGATGAAACACAAGAGTCCAATGCTATATTCAGTGGACAATCGATAGACCGAGTCTGTTTCGGGGAGAGTTAAACCCCAAAACGAAATGAGTAAGCCCTGATGAATGAATCTCCAAGGGGGAGGATTGAGCTCCACAGCAGGATGCCTTGTGTGGAAAGAGAGAATCCACCCTGGGTAGGGTTAAGCCCCGCAGAGGTCATATAAGTGAAAAGAGAGTATCCATGCTCGGGAGGACAGATAAATGATAAGACACTCCACACCGCTCAGGGTTGACCCCTGCAGCATGACAGGTAATATCCGATAAAAGTTCCCACCTGTAGCAGTTGAGCCACATAGCACGGCGTTTAGATGGAAAAGCGTGCAATTGGAGAGGCATGACCATTGTTGCCCGAAAAGAACCAGAAGGGGTTGTGTTGATGGACAAGGAAAAATAATATTGGGCCCAAGTAGGTGGTTGGTACAGTGTGAACGAGAATGTAATCAGAATCTGATCATGAAGAAGGTCAGAAATGAGTATGATCCGAGTCCTGATATCAGAAGAGAAAGCTTAGTCAAAAGGACAGGGAAAACATAAATATGAGAAGATAGTTGTAATTCTGACAACTTTCTTTCGAATTATAGCCAGTGATAAATGGGAAGATGGAGGGTGGTGGCTCTCAGATGTGGAAGTCTGAAGCCAAAGTGCCTGATTGTGGCAACAGAAGTGCAGGCACCATGTGCCCCACTATACACACTAGGCGGCGAGGACGATGACATTGGCTGTAACAGGTTAGGTGACGAAGCATACAGGTATTGACGTAAAGACAGCAATAAGTGGGATGACCTCCCGCCACATGAATCAGAAAGACGCGTATGAATGACTCTTTTCTGAGCACAAGGTAAAAATTGGAGATGCAGAGGAATGTACAGGAGAGGAAGGAATATAACTTGGAAAATTGATTTCAGATTTGAGCTGCACTTAAGACGCAATTTGGTTCCATGTGATTTGGCTGGTCTCTGGCTTCTCTAAACTATGCGCTAATAGACCGCTAAATAAAGATCGCTTGTGCTAAGGAATACAGAATTTATTACTTTTTTTATGACACAACGGGGAAAAAAAAGTCTGACAGTATGTGCTCAGTAACATAAATACACAACTCCAGTACTGAATCTGGCATGCTGAACCCGTCTGGCACGAACGCAGTTGGATGCTTAACCTGCATAATTGGCAAGACATTGCACTTGCAAACTAACCCCCGTTTCAGGCAGGTTTTTTTTTTTCTCTCTCTCTCTCTCCCCTTCGGTGTTTATGTCACTCTAGAGAGAGAAAAAAAAATAAATTACACTGCTAAAATTTCTTCTACTTGTTGTTCTACGGTGGCTGAGAACTATCCTTTACATCCAATTCATATGATTTAATTCCAACTTCACAAAAGTAAAGTAGTAATGAATTACGACGGCCTAATATGTGGTTGTGGACGAAAATTTGTCGATAAACATATAGGTTTCATGTGATCCTCAACACCCTGTTCAATTTTGGGACATCAGCTGCTCACCATTGTCTTAAAACGAAGTTGCATGTAATGGTATAAACTTTTTTTTTTTTTTTTTGCTGCTCATGTCCATTAAAAGGCAGCAGTATGGGATTGATGTTGAATGCAAGTGTTACCTTAGTACTTATTTTCAAATGTACGAGGGCACTTCAGCCATCAATAGGATTTTTGAAGAATATGTGCAGTGCATATTATTATCCATATCACACTTCTTTAAAGACCAGCACGATCTTGCTCATCTATACCTGAGGAATTGAAGGGTATTAGGTTAAATTGTTTGCCCAGCGCATTCACCCATATGATGGGGCTTGATTTCAGTTTCTCCTTCCGATTGTCTTTTTAATCTTCAATACATATTAATACGTTGTCGAATTCTTCAACCGAGTGTAGGCGTAGTATAGCTGTTCTAGGCCTTTGCTTGTTCTGTTTTTACCATTAATAAGGAAAATCAACTCTTTAGAAAATTGCCATGAATTTGACAGTATGTTCCTCTTAAAATTCCCATATAAAAATCTTTACTACCAATTTTATTTTCTTTTAAATTCAACATATTCTTTCTCGCCCAGTCTGTTACGTACAGTTTTGTTCTTTTTATTTTCAGCATTCTTAGTAACTTCTTAATGTCTGTGCAAGCGTCTAATTTCCCATTAATTTCTCGCAGATTTCCTCGATTTTTCTTATAATTCAGTTCTACTGTTAAAGTGTCTAACGTAGCATGAATTATGCATCCTTTTCACAAGACTATTTTTTTTTCCTATTTACTGGCTTAAAACTTTGAATTAAAAATAAATTCCACAACTTTATTGTCCTCATATCACGTTTCTGCAGAGACAGTTTACTTTCATTCCTTCCAATTCACACACATTTTCTCTACAAAGTTGTACAAAACCACAACATATTTCTTTGGAACGGAACATGAAAAATTGTTATGATTTGCTCTAGTTAACTGAGAGCTGATTTTAACAAAATGTTATTTAATAAAACTGGCTCTGTTCTGAAAGTATTGTTTATGAGGGTGCTGCGTGGGGAAGAGTGGAGTGGGTTGTTTTAACTTGTTGAAAAACATGGATCCGGTGGATATTCCGGTTATTTTACACAAGGTGAAAATGACAAACAGGAAGGAGCATGGGTTTCAAAGTGAGAGAGTAGCTGTTTAAAGGAGATGTTTAAGGAAAGTATTTTTTTAATGCAGAGGTTATATGGAATCCCATCTGCCAGGAGATGTTGTATAAGCTGATACGTTCGCAAAGTTTCTCAGGTATTTAAACAAACGCATGAGCTAGCAGAGAATAAAAAAAAATAGAAAGAGGAACTCGTGCAAACAGATTGGATTAGTTTTAAATGGTATCATGGGACCCACAGAAATGTTGGGTCGAAGGGTCTGATACTACGTTGAACTGTTCTTTGATAAGCATTGTGAGCCTTGCAGGATCGAGTATGCGAAGCAGCATCGGCTGGTGCGACAGCTAATGATGTGTTGTCATGTTAAAGGACGTTGGTTGGTATCCTGCAGATTCAGAGCGACAATGGATTCTACACATCAGTCAACCAGAACTAATCAATATAACCAAATTGAAGGATTCAATTTTGAGTTTTCCAGACGTATGTTAACAGTATAAATTTTCATTTTCCCATGATATTCACTGGTATTCACTTGTGCCTAAATTTCTGTGTATTCCAAAAAAAAGCCATTGGATAAAATCTGCAATTTGCAATTCTTTACTGTGACCCGGTCTCCCTAAGAATGTGTTATGAGGTGAATATTCTGTCACGATTTCCGTACGAATACTGACAATTTTAAAGCTCTACAAAACATACTGAACTTTTGCTCAGTGACATATAAATATATGGTTGTTTCACACACTTTTACACATCTTGTGTATTTTGCTCTCCTCCAAAGTTTGCTATCGTTCCCAAAACATTCATCTGTCTGCATGTTCACATCAGTTATTTCTCACCAATTTACTATGTTACATGAAGTAACGTTCGTATTGTAGGTGAAATAAAGAGGAATATTCCACAATCTGTTCATTCTTTCCTTTGTGCAGTGATAATCCCAGTCTGTCCTCTGCTTAGTCTTGTCATAAAAGGGTAATGATACGTGCTGCTTAGTATAAATATTGGTAATTTCATGTGTTTTTTTTTGTATGATGTGTTTATCTACAAAGTGATGACAATCATAATGCACGTATCATGTAGGCAAAAACAATCTCTTCAACAAAAGTGCTCGAACTCTGACTAACTCAGACTAAATATCAACACATTGCACGTGGGCAAATATTTGCCTGTTATTCAAATATTTTTTATGGATCAGTGATTATTTTTGTTGTTTTAAATCAGGTCAGCTTGAGGCTATATTCTTCTTAATATATCTTGAGAGATCTGAAATTTTCTGGCTTTTCCCTTCCTGGCTGACTTACTTGGAAATCTTTGACTGAGCATTTGTTGCTTTCGCAAGTATGTACAGATATGAGAAAAAATGAACTGGGGTGTGAATACGTTGAATCGCCCATAGAAACTGCTTTGACATTCAACTAGAACACGGTTCAACTGTCTGCACTACAAATTCAACATACCTCTTCAAGCCTGATTTTTCTGGCACTTTACATTACCAAAATATACATACATCAGCCTAAAGGAAATACTAATTCCGAGGATCCACAATTTCCTGTGGCACTGAGATTCAATGCTCTCGGATGCACTGACAGGGGAGAAGAAACATCTTTCCGAAAGATCAAGATACTTACTTCTAAAGTAGTGGTACATGCACTCACCCACAAGCGAAAACATGGCTTCAAGCCCAAAATTATTCAGGTTGTTCGCAATATTATACGTTACAATCATACCAACCTCACTATTCTAACTGTCAGTGTAGATTAGGCCAACGTGTTCAAACTTTTACTTATTAACGTGCACTCGTGGTGTTATTTGGGTCTTCTCGCCGCTTCAAAGGCATTGATAGTTTTCCTTATGCTAAAGGAGTAAGAAGCAAGATAGTTGAGACGAGCTCCAAACTTCTTTTTTAAAGGAAGTAGAATAATACTAGTGTTTGTTTTTTTCTTGCAAATAAAAAGGGCGCGAGTCATATTTTTTTCATTACTTACGATGTGGAAAACCATTTTTTCTGCGCCTCAAAATTCTGCAGATTGGCCTCTTTATTTTTCATGCTATTACTCTGTTAATCCTGCCAGAGTGGGAAAAAAAAATCACTATTTGTCACCTCATTAACTATATTCCACATTTGCCTACATAACTATGTCATTGTGCAATATCCTCATGTCCACTTCACAACGTAATCTGATTCCCATGACTTTGTTAGATGCAAACCTAGTTGTGATGCGTTCTCTTCACTCAAATAAGGAACCTAATACGTCATAGGAACCAAAGAAACAACGACAGACAAATAACGTGACCCAGCCACAAAGTTCTGTCTCGAAAATAAGTACATATGTACATATGCCTAGCCAGTTATATTTCTGCCAGCCTATGAATCTTCCAACAATATTTTCATGCTACTGTTACATAATGATCTTATCCTCTGCGTTTCAAAAGCTTTTTAAAAGAGAAAATATGGCACATTGTCGAATGCTGTCTGGAATTCCAAGTACAATAGATTAACGAGCTGTTTTTTTCTTTTTATTTTTTATCTGCAAACGTTATTTCGTCATTCAAGTCAGTCATGTGGATTCCTCTGACAGGTCCAGAATAATTTACATTATTGGTTGTCATCGAAGAAGTGCAAGCATTCTGCCTTTGCGAACCAATGAAGTTGATTCGATAACAATGTTATTAAGAATGAAATTATAAAACTTTAATCGAGCATGTTTGGAACAAGTGTAATATATTTCAAGATCTTGATCATGCATGCTGCGGAGTGTAAACTGAAGGTTTTTTTTTAATTGTTCCTATTCCTGATGTCCTTAAGCTTCTGCATAGTGGTCATTAACTTTTTGAAACTTGCGTTTTTTTTGGACCTTTGCAACATTCTGTATTGAATCTTCCAGATGGTACACACAGTATCTACCATGTGGTGATGTTAGACAGATGTATTACTAGTGGCTTTGATATCACTCACGACTGAATCATTCGTTTGGATGTTTTCAAGCTACTTGTGCGCTGTTAGATACAAGCAACTGGGGATAATTTCATCACACACATAATGTATAGATGGAGATTGGAGACTGGCTTACAGCAGTCGCGAGACTACACGCAATCTGTTGGACTTATTGGTTGCAGGTAAGCCAGATTGAAACACAGGAGAAAATAAAATGAAACAAAAGTTATTCATATCATCTCACTGGTTGAAATTCTATGCCACTTATAGTTTTAAAAAAAGTACTTACAAAAACATATAAAAAGATATAGGCAAGCATTCAAATAAATATGAGTGGAGACAAAAACAAATCTAGAGATACATTGCTTAGGCGATTTTTGGAATTGTGCATTCAATTCTCGTCTCCTTGCTCTCGGAAGGATGCCGTTAAACTTGAGGGGTTCAGAAAAGATTTACAAAGATGTTGCCATGGCTGGAGGTTTTGAGCAAGCGGGAGAGTCAAAATAGGCTGGGTCTATTTTCGTTAGAGCGTCTGAGGCTGAAGGGTGACCACATAAGGGTTTATAAAATCATGAGGCTCGTGGATACGGTGAATAGTCAAGGCCTTTTCCCTCGAGTATCGGAGTCTAAAACTAGGGAGCATAATTTTAAGGTGATACGGGAAAGTTAAAGGGGGCCCAAGGGGCAAGTTTTTCACGTAGAGAGTGGTGTATATGTGGAATGAGTTGCCAGAGGAAGTGATGGAGACTGATAAAATTACAACATTTAAAAGGCAACTCAATGGGTATACGAGTAGGAAGTGTTCAGAGATATATGGATCAAATGTTGACAAATGGAACGAGATTAATTAAGGATATCTCATCTCCTGGGCGATTTGGACCAAAGGGTCTGTTTCCATGCTGTATGATTCTATGACGTCCTTCATCGTCACCATTCTTACGAACTAGTTGCACAAACCTTCAGCTCTTCAGTGTCCTTAATGTAGAATTACAGATTTTTAATTTATTTTTCGATGACTATGTATGATTGTTAGTCGCAATACAACATTAATCACGAGCTAAGAGGCCATAGCTAGGAGCGTTTTATGCGTGAGAATATCCGTTTGGCTTCCAGGCATTGGCTACTTTTTGTTTTCCAAGCTGGGGGAGAGAGACATTGTCGTTTCTGCAGTCTAGAGGATTGTTCCCATGCTGGACAGAGAAAGAGAGAGAGATTTAACGTTCTGCACGTATGCCTTCTTTGACATGTGCATACTTAAGTATTGAAATGGAAAGCAGTCCTGAGTACAAAGATTCAGATTTTATCAAAATTATGATGTGCAGACTAAGTTTCGTATTACCAGCAGCAGAACTATGCAGTAATTTGACCGAGTCGATAATTCATTGCGTTGATACCTCAACTTCTCAATCCAGAAATTCAACTCACTCTGGTTTCATTTGATTTTGTTTCTGATATAGTTACCTACGATAACTGTTTTTTTTTTGTTTCTAATCATTCTGTTGCAATCCAAAGACTGTACCGTTAGAAACACATTGACTTCTCAATAACTTATCTTTCTGATGATAACAGAGGAGTAAAAACACTTTCAAAGATAGTTGCTTTTATTTTACAATTTTGTTGACCTGGATTTAATCTCAAGGCTGGTCATCAGGCCAGCGACAACCACATCCCAGGAATAAAGACATTTAAAAAAAAAAAAGATTCAATTGTTGTCTTAATTGACACTAGGCAAAATTGCAGCCTCATTTTTTTCTATTATGATTATGGTCACCTAATTTGTATTCCAAATAATTTCTTGCTATCCGGAAATATACTTCTCTGGCTTCATCTGTTAATATTTAAATGACTTTTCTTTTGTGAGGAAAGATCACTCAACCAGAAACGTTAACTCTGATTCACTCCCACAGATGCTGCCAGATCTACTGACATTTTACAACAATTTCTACTTTTGTCTCTGATTTACAGCATCCGCATCTCTATCGGTTAAATATTTTTAATAATACTTATAAAAGCGTGTTTGCACATTTAAGACAGAAATTAACACTTTACGGGCAGGTGTACATCACCTGATGCAACACCTTTCCATCATTCAACTGGACATATATTCAGAAATACCGTGTGAAGTATCTTCTCATAGTGGTCGATTGTTTTTTGCCAAATTCTTTTACAAAAACAATCTAATTAAAGCCCAGCAACTCAATTCAATGTGATGCATTCATGGACGAATTGGGACTGCTGCTTGCTGGAACAGGTTCCATATTCAAACACGTAAGCACATGTTACAAATCTAAAATTGGATCCAACATTTTGTGCAGCGAAAACCAGTGTACAATGTACGTCTGTACGGTTTTATATTTGAAGCTGCACAAAGTTGGAACTTTAACAGGAGTCCTAAGGAGTAGAACATCAGTAGCTTGGATGTCTTCCAGTGTGATAGGAAGTGAAGGAAAAATCTTCAAGACATGATCTAAGGTATTCCAGGACATTGCCGGAAGTTAGGGAGGAAATTGCAGGTTTCGTTGAAGAAACATTTGTATCATCGGTAACTATGGTAAAGATGCCAGATGACAGGACAGCTGTTAATGGTGTATTTTTTTTTTAAGCTGGGATGTCAGGAGAAGCCTGAAAACTAGAGACATGTGAGTTTGATTTCGGTGTTGTATAAGGTATTCGATGTGATTCTGGAAGAAAGGACTTGTATGCATTTGGATAGGCAAGGAATGTTTAGGAAAAGTTAGCGCAGTTTCGTCTGAGGGAATCATGTCTCACAAACTTGACTGAGCTTTTTTAGAATGTAACCAAGAAGACTGATGAGGGCAGAGTGGATGATATTGTTTGCTTAGTCTTTAATAAAGCCTTTGACAAGGTTCTGCATCAAAGACTAATTAGCAAATTTAGATCATGTGGGATTCAGGGTGAGCTGGCCAATTTTATACGAAATTGGCTTAATGGCAGGAGACAGAGAGGGCTAGAATATAGATCATAGAACTGTAAAGCACAGTACAGGCCCTTCAGCCCACGATGTTGTGCCGAACACTTACCCTAATCCTGAGGTCTATCTAACCTCCACCCCTACCTTATACTTGTTGTGCAAGGGTTTTTATTTTTCATACTAGGCCTATTACCAGTGGTGCTCCGCAGCTATCAGCGCCATGTATGCTTTTAGTTGTCATTTATGAAAATGATTTGACGGGGTACGGTCAAAAGCATGGTTAATAGGTTGCAAACTACACCAAAATTCGTGGTTCAGTGGACAGTGAAGAAATGTTATCTAAGTTTAAAAAGAGATCTTTACCAATTCGGTCACTGGTTTGAGGAATTGTGGACACACTATAATGTCGATAAAAGTGAGGTATTACCTTTGGGTAAAATAAACAAAGGCTGGAAGAATACATCTGAAAATAAGGCTTGTGATAGTGTTATGGAATAGAGACACCTAACGGTTTAGGTGCACAATTTTTTCAAGTTTTCCTCACATGCAGGTAGGGTCGTTAAGAAAGCATTTCGTGTGCTTGCCTGCATTGCTTAGACCTTAGAGAGTAAAATTTAGAACGTCGTGCTGAAGTTGTAGAGGAAGACTATGAGGCTTCTTCTGCAGCACCACGTGCTCTTCTGTTCGCCCTGCTATAGGAAGGATGTTATTAAACTGGAGAACAGTCAGCAATAAAAATAAAACCAGGTTGTTGCTGGGAATTAGGAATTTGAGTTATAAGGTCAACTTGGACAGGCTGTGACTTGCTTTCGTTGCAACGTAGGAGTTTGAAGGGTGACCTTGTAGATTGTTATAAAATCATGTGGACTATAGATATGATGCATGGCAATTGGATTTTCCCAAGGATGGGGAACGTCAAGGCTAGCAGATGTATTTTTAAGTTGAAAGGAGTAAGATTCACAAAAAAAAAACACGGGGAGCTTTCTTCAGGCTGAGAGTGGTTGCTTTTTGGACTGAACTTGCAAAGAAAGTTATGCTTCCGGGTATAGCTGTAATGCAGAAAAAGCATTTGGATAAATTCGAGGATAAAAATTTCGTGGATGTATATGGACCAGCATAAGAAAGTAGATCAATTTTAGATTGGGATTGTGGTTGGCATAGAATAATTGAACCAACGGTCTATTTCAGTTCTGCATAAATCTGAGACTCTATGAATGCTAAAGGAAGAATCATATTAAACTGGCAATTGTGCAAAAAAAAGGATTTTACCGAAGGTTTCTGACAAATGGAGAGCCTTAATAGGCTAATATTACTTTTCCTGGAGTGTAGTAGGCTGAATGGTAACCATGTAGGGGTTTATAAAACCATGAGGTGCATATAAAAATTGAATAGCCAATGTCCTAGAATGCATCAGTTTAAACTGAGATGGGAATAATTTTAAAGTGATCAGATGGGCATCATTTTTACACAAAGGGTGGTGCATATATGGTACAAGCTTCCAGAAGAAGTGATAGAGGCTGGTAAAATTACATCATTTCAGACGTTTTGGAAAGTGTATGAATAGGCAAGATTTAGAGGGATATCAGACAAACGGAAGCAAATGCGACTAGTTTGGTTAACAAACTTGATCAGTTTGGATTGGTTGGATTGCAAGGCATGTTTCCATGCTGTATGAGTATATAACGCAATGAATGCACATGTGAGGTGTTAGCATTTGATGGTTGCTGAGCAAGTAAATTCGATGAGAGGTATGCAGTTTTCCAGAGCTGGGTATTGTGAGAATCGTTTTCTGGTCAGGTTTAACAGGTGCTGGATTGGACGACTTTTTTCCAGCACCTTGGTCAGTTGGGTGTGAATATAAGAATTAATTTGAATGGTCAGTGTGTCAAGATGGAAATTGCAAGTCCAGAGTTGCAGAAATAGCCGCAAGTAAAAGAGTTTCTCATTTATTTAGCATTTCTTGGTTATTTAATTAAGTAACTAAGTCAGACTCTGCAAAGTATGCACCTTATTTGGGAAAGTATACACCAATCCTGAAAAAAGACACTGATTCCACATCAGTGTTCATGGAAGATTCCTATGATTCCAAATGAAGAGACAACATGATTGCAGCAAAAAGAAAAAAAACATTGTCAATATCCCCATGGCTACAATGTAGCTTGTCTGGAATTCACAGTTTCTAAAGCAAGGGATGAATGTGGAAAGATACACATAGGAATACAATGTTGTTTTAACTACCAATATAAACCTCCTTGGTCCATTTCATTAAATGAAGCCAAAGTTCTGACAACAATTTGCAAATACATCAACGTGGATATATATGTCGAAGCCTAATACCGCTTCCATCAAACGGATGAAATTGTGTGCTTTAACACCACATTGTCCATGTGCATTTTTGCACACTCACTGTGTATCTATTCAAGTAGCTCAATTCAGTAATTCCATGCGTGTATGGTTTTACTTTACAACGTGTGGTCTCTAGTGGGAGAATCCTCTGTACTTACAGTATTTTAGTTCTCGTATGCAACGCCAACAACAGAATGTGGGAAACGTGTCTTACCATCATAAAATTTAACACTTATTCGTCCAAAAGCTGAGTTTTCTTTGGATGAATGTGCTTCAAATGCTTCAAAACCCTTCGGCCTCGTTCCGTTCTATTTTTTTTTTCTCTTTGAAGTCTGTCATATTTGTTATCTATCCCCTTTACAGTTCCAATTAACAGCCGCTGCTCTACTCCAAGTACAAACAATTTAAATTTGCTTTTTACCAAGAGCCTGCCTGTAGTTTTTTATTTTTTTTTCATAAGTGTTTCATGTACTCCCACTTTCATCTGTCAGCTTAGGCATCTTTCATGTCGATATTTTGACATTATCAGACAGAAAACATTTATCTCAATTTCTTTAGTTTTCTGAAACATTGTTTGTTCGTTCTCTCTCTCTCTCTCTCTCTCTCTCTCTATCTCTCTGTTCCTTGTTGCAGCAGCCACGAAGGCTACACTTACAGAGAGAAAGATATAGACGTGTGGCTGAGAAATATCACATGTGAGACAATTCATTTTACTGCCTGTCTGTCAATCTGTATGTCAGTCTGTCTATCTATCTCTCTGTCTGTCTGTCTGTCTGTCTGTCTATCTATCTATCTATCTACATAATTTTATCACATAAAGAAAAAAGAAACGGCCGAATGCATGTTCAAAATTTGTAGAGAAGTGTGAAGGAATTTTTACAACGTATTTATTCTAAGTTCAAGAGCTTCCGGACAGTTGACGAGAATAAACATGCAGAAGCAATCATTACTCATATTATAGAGACATACAGCGTCGAAAATGCTATGGCATTTCTAGTGCTTATCCATTAGTTTTTGAAATGCCGCGAGTGCAAATGCCTCCAAGCCCTGTTCAGACAGTGTGTTCCATATTTCTAGCATGTTTTCTTTACTTTCCTCAGATTTCCTTTCGAACACTTGCTATTCAACTAAGCCTATACCCGTTGATCTTATACAAGTTTCACCTGGTGAAGCGACACTACTGATCTACCCTCACTTGCTTATTGTAAATTTTAGTACCTCAGTCAGATCATCAGCCAACCTCTTCTGAGCCAAGGAAAACAAACTCAGGCTGCCCGGTATCGCATCATAAGTGAGACTGTGTATCACGGATGACATCTTAGTGAATATCCCCTGCAACTCCGCCATTGCAATCTTGTCGTTCAGATAGTGTGGCAGCAAGAATTGTGCACAGCATGCCATCCATCGTCTAACTGATGTATTATAAATTCGTAATGCATTATTCTTGCTCCTATATTCTATGCCCTAACAATGAATGCAAGCGAATCTTTTGCCTTCTTACCCAACTTGCATACATCTGCTAACATTCTCTGGAATCTATGAACTCATACACCAAGGCCCATTTCTCTTTTTACCTCGGATGGACCTATATTCATTGTAAACAGCCTTCCCTTAATTGACCCACAAAATGCTTTAACTCACAATGTCAGCATTAAATTACATCTGCCATTACTCTGACCAATTTTTTTTAGCTGGGAAATATTAGACTGAGCCTGGACCATCTTAGTCACTGTCGAAAAACACAATGTTATGTAATCTACAAACTTACTCATTATGCCTTTTGCATACACATCCAATTCGATAAAGTACACAACAAACAGCAACGGTGGCAGTGCTGGTCCCTGTGTATTTCACTGAATACAGGATTCAAATCACAAAAATAAAAATCCACTCTGACCCTTTGCCTCTCATTTGCAAGCCAATTTTGAGCCTAGTATGTCAAATTGCCTTGGACCCCTTGCACTCCTAGGATTTGGACGAGTATCTCCGCCAGGGGCCAGTAATCTGCATACCTGCCTCCCATCGTAACCTGGGATACAACTCAGTGGGCCCTGGAGTTGTACATCGTTATGCCTTCTAAATCAGCTAATAGTTCCTCCTTATTAATTTTAACATGTTCTAGAACCACACCATCCAAACAGTTATCTTGCTGTAAAGTCTTTCTCCGTTGCAATCAAAACCAGTCATTTAATGCCTCAACTATGCCATCTATCCTCTGGCTGCATGCACAGGTTGCCGGTTTGGTCTCCAACAGGTCCCATCCTTTCTCTGCATCTCTGTTACTCTTAATGTACATTGGAAATGCCTTTGTGGTTTCCTTCATGTTATCTGCCAAAGATATTTCAAGCCGACTTTTGGTACTTCCAATTTATTTTCTCAGCACACTTTACACTTTCCAGACTTTTGAATGGTTTCCCATTCTTTTACTGTGGATGTGCATAATAAATGTTTCCTTGATTTTCTTTGTCTAACTCTGACATCCCTTGACATCGAGGATTCCCTGGGGCTGATGCATTTGCCTTTCACTCTTAGGGTAACACACTGCCCCTGAAATCTCACAACCATCGTTTTCAAACATTTCAATTTCTAAGCTTAGAATTACTCTCACATAGGTGTTCCCAGTTTATGTCAGCAAGATCCTGCCCATTGATATTAGAATTGGCCAACCCCAATTTTGACACATACGGACTATGTTCACTATGCACAATATTTCGGTTGGTTACATCTAGGTGTACTTTATTTGACTTTATTTGTTTGATGCTTTGAAATATCTGGAAGCAAAATTGACAATTAGCGAGTTATTTCTCCCAAAATAAATTAGTAAGGTTTCGGGCGAGTATATTTATTAATGTAGCATTTCTATAACATCAAGTAGACCACCCAATTGATATTTTTATTATCTTTCTCATTGTTTTACATTATGCTATTATACGACAGTATGATCATCATGACTATCATGCCCACGTTTTCAAATGAGATCACGTATGTATTTCAGTACGTCTGCCTGTCAAAATCTGTCGATGTCTTGGCAGGCACTTGTCATGACCACTGGATCAGATTTGAATTTTAAGGTAAGAATGACCTTCAGTTTATTCATCGTTATTATTATCCAGTGTGTTGCCTTTAAGAAGGGAGGTAAGTTGATCGCCTTTTACAATTATTGCAGGCAACAACTGAGCCATTATTTTCTAGCACTCTGCACTTCTTAATTTCTGTATGTTGCAATGCAAAAAAAAGTAAATTAACCATCTTTTACATTTTCACTGTTGTGTTACCAATTAGGAAAGCTAAATGAAAGCAATCAAAGAAAGACATGAATTATAATTTGTCATGGTTAGCACGCGATAACTAATACAAGTCTGCAGACCTTCAAAGAACAATATCCTCCAAAGATTGACAAATACCCGATTGACACGAATTGCATTTTTCTGTTTCATTATTTTCAGAAATCTAGCAAATTTTAATAACTGAATTCGCCCCAAATCATTGCATGAAGTGGTCGATGTTTCTCATTCATATCTTAGTTATTCTAGGTTAACTTTCACAGGACAGAATGCCAAAGTATATTCATGAGATATGAAGTAGGTCACTAATAGAAACAAGTCACATCGAATGATCCGGACAATGAATTGGAATACTCGTGATCGAGAGAACGCTTTCTCCAGCACCAATGCAAAGATTGTTAGGAAAATAAAATCGTAATAACATTGGGAAGGAAGAAGTTTGAAGACCTGCAGATACACTCAATTTCACTTTCATATATTTACTCAAGAACAAACACAGGCAAACACACATGCAGACACACAAAATACATATACAAATTAAAAAAAAAAACAGCAGCTTATATAGGAGTGGAGAAAACCGTATTTCGGCCCTTCAGATTGTTACTTTGCACAATACGTTTCTTCAAATTTAGAGTTTTATTCGGGAAGTCTAATATTAAAAAGTTTGTACAAACATTTGTATACGAGCAATCAAAATTTTCCAACATACTGCTGCCACTGGCATTGCATTCTCAGGCAGTTTTGACAGATATTGTTTTTTTTTTATGAACACTGCTTGCAGATTTCGAAGTCTGCTTTTGTTTCAGTGCACTTGTGGGTATTGAATGTGAAACTGATTGTCATGATATTGCAGCCATAAGGATTTATTTTGTCCTTGTTTCTTTCAAGGCAAAGGCTGAACAAAAGCTGCCAAGAGGCTAGTTAATACCAATTGAGTAAAGATTTGGGAGGCATTTTTAACAGCCTGAAAGGGGATGGCCAGTTGTCACAGATAGGAATTACTAGGTTTTGCTTTTTATTAACATCAGAAGCACTTGGGGTCTCGAGAGATTGGAAGCTTCAGTGAATATCTATTGGCTGCTGCTCTCTCTGGTTTTTTTTTTAACTAATGTTTTGGAGAATTGAATGGTGGAATCTGTGATGTTCTTTAGCCAAGGGGTGTGGTTATGGGATGTTACTATATTGCAACAGCTAACTAGTCATAGCTACAGCATCCATTACTTGGCTAAGATTTCCAATAGAGTTGTTATTCTAAATTCCATGGTCTTTGCTTGTATTTTAACGACAGCATTTAAACAAACTGTGGTTTGCCTCACGTCGAGAGTTTTTAACATTCACATTGCATCTGGAACAGAAACTTCACATTTGCCTTTAAAATAAGGTAGTTGGGGGAACGGTTAGGAGCTCGGTTATCTTCCTAAAACAGTTGGGGAGATCATAACAAATTGGTCTTTTGTTGGTACCAAAATCCTTAATTCTGCTTTGGTTTTATGATTGTTGGAGTCAAAGGCTGTGAATTTTAATCTTCCAAGTCTGTTATTCGGGCGTTGAATTCGATTAGTTTCAATTGGGTGTGCTTTGTGTCTCTTTCAGTGACAGTGAATTATCTTGGCAATGGAAGAAGTCAGTTCGGGAGGTTAATCGAAAGTCAGTAAAGCAAAGTTTTCCGAATTGGCAGACAAACTGGTGTTGATTTTGCCCATGTCTGCGAGAAAAGGGGAAATATTGGCAGCAATCACTTAGCATTTACAATTGCCTGGAATGCCATTGCAGTCAGAGGAAATGGTTAAACTTTAATTACAAATGAAGCAGCTTGAATTAGAGGCATTGGAAAAGTAAATGGAAAAACCAAAAACAGGCCTGGCAGAACAAATAAAACGAAAAGTCAGAAAGAGATTAAGCAGTTTAAGGTACGATTAAAAGCAAAGGGGAAATAAGAGGAGAGGAAGGTCCTAACTAAAGAAAGAGAGAAAGGGAGTGAAGAAGAGCAGAAAGAGAGAGAGATTGACGTTTAAATTTGGCAAGTAGAGTGTAGAGTCGACTTAAAGAGGCGAAGGTGAAAGTAGAAGACAGGCAAAGTGAAGAGATTAGTGAGGATGAACAAACCAATCATAACCGAAGTCCTGGTGGGAGTCTGTTTACATATGTCCAAACTAATTCTAAATTTGACGAGAAAAATACAAACAAAAAAAGCCCATTTCGTTTCATTTGAGAAAATGGCTAAACAACTGAAGTGGCCAGTGACCATGTGGGTATTGTTAATTCAAACAAAGTTGATCTGTAATTCAAGTGAGGCATCTGCATTGCCAGCAGAGGAGGCAACTGGGAGTATGATGAGCAGAAAAATATCATCGTAAGTGCATATTAAGTAGCGTCAGAAGCCGACAAACTTTCAGGAATCTGAAGGGGGTCTCTCGTGTAACATGAATTGAATTTGAAAGGAACAAAAAAAATCATTTTTGATAAGTGGATAAGACCATTGAAAATAGATCAAACATATGACGCTTTTAGAGAGACGATTATTTTGAAGTAGTTCAAAAATTCACTTCCTGAATTAATGTGAACTCATATGGAAGAGCAAGGAAGTGGTATTGCAAGATGCCCATCTGAAATGGCCGATGATTATGAGTTTGTAGCGGAATCAAAGTTTGATTTCTAACACTATTTTCAATCTGTGAGGGATAGAAATTGGGGAAAAGAGAAATCCCTAGTTCGGAAGAGAAAGGGATATCACATTGAAGATAGTAAATATCGTTTATCACAAGCTACAAAGAAAACCCATGAGAGGGAAGGGGAAGTGAAAAAAAAACAGCTCAGGTGTTGTAATTACAATAAGGCACGCCAAATGAAGTCGCATTGTTGGTTCAGGAAATAAAAAAAAACACTGTTTAGACGGATGTGCAGAAATAGGATAAGCCAGTGAATTTTGTTGAAGTTTTAGAAGCAAACCAGACTGGAAGCTAAAAAGCTGCAACAAAGTGAACAACCTGGTCAGGGGTTGCTTGAGAAGAGAGACCCAGATCTTATTTAACTATCTACTTGTGAGGGTAAGGTTTACTTGTATATATCACGAGAAGCAGCTAAATAAATTGCAATTTAAGAGATACAGGCGCAAGTTATTTTTTGATGATAAGAGATGAGGAGATATATCATTCAGAACGATTATTGCCAGTAAATATGGTAATATGCGGTGAGACGAGAAGTGTTCCATTATATAAATTCAAAATATCCAGAGGATTGGTATAAATGAATTACATTTGTAGTTTTTACAATTAGGGATAAGCTAAATGAATCTACCAAATTCGGTTTATTTAAATTGTTTTTGTGTATGAGCTGCGTGAACCACTGAAACGAATGAAGGAGAAAATGGTAGGTCAGAGTCAAGAGACCAGATATTTTGACTATGTCTCAAATTTAAGGGAACGATTAAATAGAGTGGTTAAGTTGGCCAGACAGTACTTAAAAGGAGCGCAGCACGTGATGAAACAGAAAGCAGACAAGAAATAAAAAAATCATCGCAATTTTGCTTGTGGAGAACAAAGTGTTAGTCTTCGTTTCAGTTGTAGTTGAACCTGGAAAAGCAAAGTTTAGTAGGCCTCATCAAATCGAAAGGAGATTCAGTAATGAATTATTTGTAACGAATACCAGATAGAAATAAATCTCACAGAGAGTGCCACGTGATTATGCTGAAAAGCTATTTCGATAGGGAAAGAAAGCAATACTAGTTACAATACGGACTGGAGAACAAGTTTCAGAGGATTGTGGATTGGACGTTGCTCATATTAAATTAGACAATGAGGAATTTCTCAAAAAATGGAATAGATTGTTGACTTAACCTCCAGAGCAACATCGAAATGTGCTGAACGGGTCATTACAAACGCATTGTGAGACATGCAGAAATAAGTGGGAAATACTAATTCAATTATGCATGATGTAGACATAAGAAATACTGTTCCACTAAAGCAACATTCTTACAGATCTAACACTCTAAAGTTGTCAGATATTCCAAAAGAGATTAAAGACATTCCCACGACAACATAATCGAAGTGAGTTGTAGTGTCTGTAGCTCACCTGCAGTAATGGTGCCAAAACCAGATTATATACAGAGATTATGTGCGGACGATGACAATGTCAATGCATTCAAAACGTCTGATTCTTTGTATACAACACGTTTGTAAAGCAGTTTTGAGAAGGAATGACAACCAACTTAATCTTCTGACTTGGATTTACTCAGAGGATAATCGCAAATGCCTTTATGTGAAAGAGTGAAGACAATTTCAGTTGTTATGACACTGAATGGACTACAAGAAGTTAAAGTCATGCCATTTTGTATGTGCCAGAAACATTTGAAAGACTAACAAAGAGAGTCATTTCTGGATTACTAAATTGTGTGCTGTAGGTCGACGACTTGGTGATTTTTACTCATTCTGAGAAGGAAAATTTCCAGCACCTATCGTAATTGTTCAATCGAACTCGTGAGGTAGGCTTGGTGATCAACCTGGCTAAGGGTGAGTTTATAAAATGGGGGGAGGCGATGGCCTGGTGGTATTATGGCTGCACAATTAATCCAGAGACCCAGATAATCTTCCGGGACACTGGTTTGAATTCCGCCATCGCAGATGATGCAATTTGAATTAAATAAATATCTGGAATTAAGAATCTAATGACGAACTTGAATCTGTCTGCAATGGTTGGAAAAAAAAAACACCCATGTGGTGCACTAGTGTCCTTTAGGGAAGGAAACTCTCATCGTTACCTGGTCTGTCTTCCATGTGACTCCAGACCCACAGGAAAGTGCTTGACCTTAATTGCGCTCTGGGAAATTAATGATTGGCAATAAATTTTGCGTAGCCAGCAACGCCCTCATCCCGTGAACGAATAAAGAAAGAAAATTCACATTCCTGGGCTAGCAAGAACTGCAGATGCTGGAGTCAGAGATAACAAAGTTTGGAGCTGGATGAACACAGCAGGCCAGGCAGCATCAGAGGAACAGGATGGCTGACCTTTCGTGTCGGGATCCTTCTTCAATAATCAGAGATTACTGAAGATGGGTCACAACCTGAAACATCAACTTTGCTGTTTCTCTGATGCTGCCTGTGTTCCTCCACTCCACAGTTTGTCATCTCACATTCCTGGCCATGTTTTTCGACATAGACGGATGGCTCCACGGGTTGTGAAAACAAAAGTTTTTTTTTGTTGGGAGCGGATTTTCTTTTATCATGGTGGAAGTTTACAGTGCAATGATTCCTGAAATTGAGCAGTTCTTTTTTTTTTTGTTTTTACCAGAAGTTTGCAATGAATTTTAGCAATCTAACTGCTCCACTGACTGACTGAGTCAAGAAATGCAGAAACTTTCAGTGGACAGGAGACGGTCAGAAGACATTTAACTTCCTGAAAGCTGTGTTAACCACTGTCCTTGTGTTAAACACACCTAGTTGCACAAAGTCATTCATGGTGGTTATTGATGCGACCGTTGTGGGTGCCAGTGCAATACACTTACAAGAAGACGACGAGAAGACAAAAAGAACTTTTGGGCATTTTTCCTGGAAATTGTACACTCATCAGTAGAAACATCCTACGACAGAGAAGGAAAACCTGAGTTCTGGTGTTGACGTTACAATATTTAATAATTATATTATTATTCATGTGTTAGCGATAATAGGATATGCAGATGTTATCTCGTTAAAATGTTTGGAGAAATTTAAGAACAAAAATATGTACCTATTTAGATAATGTTTGTTATTGCAGCTATTGAAGTTGAAAATTGCATCTGAAATAAACTTGCTATGTTTGTCCTTAAAATAAGACAAAGCCCGTTTCTAGGCTACCTGCTTGAAATATTTTGAGGATATCTGGTCTGATCTACAACACTCACGATATATGCTAGGAAATCTTTCATATCAAACGTGAGACGAGTGAGAAGACTATGTTATGGATCAGACCAAAGTTACACAATATATATGAAAAAGACTGCCGAAAGCCAGTTTCTCTTTAAATTTCTAAAGACAAGTACAACGTGTTTTGTTCCGGACACAATTGAATTGTTAAAACTAAGAAGCTTGAGGGAAAGCACACTTTATTTTTAATCTATCATTAAATATAGGCAAAACGACAGAACATTGGGATAACCTAGCTCCATAGCAAAACTGAACAGAAGAATACATCATTTCACTACGAAACAAAAAAAATGCTCACCAGAGTAGCATCCTATCAATTCACAAATGACAAGGGCAAGTTCAGTAAAATAGATTGTCTTGCGTTCAACTATGCAGTCCAGGAAGAAAGTCCACGAAGGGTAGACTCTGAAGTTGTTTCATCTAATGGCTTGGAAAACATTGCTCATAACCTCTGTCTCAACCTTTCTTCATCCTAAAACTACATGGCAAAATACACCTCTTAAAACAGTGGTGTCTTCACACCTGCGTCTTTACAAATGAAGCATCAATAAAAAAGACAATTTGCCCAGGTTTAAAACATTCAGCCACACGCTATTAGTACACTACAATACATATGCACTGCATTAACTCTAAGCTTGTAAACATCCAAATGCTACAGTCTATTTCAATCGGTTTCTTCTACAGTTGAACATCTCTGTCTTCTTTCATCACATCCTGATAATCGGGAATTATCTTCTCTCGCCCCGCCTCATATATAACTTTCAAATTGAACGGTTCCAATAATAAACTGTATCCAAATAGTCTTTTTTTAAACTTTTTTTCCCCATAAGTGTATTATGTTGTTATAATTAGTATATACAACTCATTCAAATGAAATACTGACAACATTAATGTTGCAATGATGCAATGCCAAAATTAAGTTCGAACTCTCCTACTTAATTTTTGAATATTTCTGTTGATGACAATAAAAGTTTTTGAAAACAAACAGCCAAACAGTTTTCTCGTCATCGTCTAGCAACATCCACATCAAACACATCGATAGCCAGTTTGATTAGATTTGCACAATTACGTGTGGTTAACACTTCGACCATGGTTTAAAACAGCTCTCCGCTGGTAGAATGCCTTCTGACACTTTTCCGTCTACTGACATTTTCTGCATTTCAACAAATCAGTGAGCTGAGTAACCAAACTTGGTACGAAATGTCAAACATAAATACACTCACTCACAGGAATTGCAATAATTCCCTCTTCATGGATGCTATTGGAAATTCGCCAATGAAACCTTGTTTCCACATCGCGTGGGTTCTTCCGTCCATGTCCATTGACAAGGCCCAGGAGAGTGACTTGGGCTTTTGCAATCCCACTATTAGCCAGGTTTATCACCAAATACTCTTCTCGAACTTCATAAAAAATCGGATAGATGCTCCAAATATTCCTTCCCTGTGTAACTAAAAAAAATACCAGATCGTTGATGTACAGCACACAATTGAGTAATCATAAAAAAAACTGTATTGGCTAGTCTTTCAAGAGTCGCTGACCCATTCTTCATACGGAATGGCATGATGTTAAACTGGTGCAGTCCTTTCAGCTTTACAAAAGCCAAAATTTCCTTCGCTCACCTGGAATAACTATCAGTATCCTCTGTGCAAAACCAATTTAGAATTCTCAGTTTCTTGTCCCAAATTCTCAATACAGTTTTCAGACATTGAAGATAACGTGGATCAGGTTTTCCAAATGCATTGGCTTGGCAATAGACCACGCATAATTATTGGGTATCGTCTGGTTTTGGCAACATTACTATGGGTGAGCTGCATTAGCTGCAACACACTTCGACCATCTCGTCTTTGAGCATGCATTCTATCTATTTTTAAACCGGTGCCAACTTTAGAGTGTTCGGTCTCTTTTTGACCCTGTGCCAACTTTAGAGAGATCAGTCTATAAGGATGATGCTTAATAGGTAAAGCACTTCCTGTATGTGCTTCATGTGTATTATGTCTGTGCTTCCCAGCTTATTACCACATATGCCACCATATGCTCACAATAAATCTTCCCGTTCATTTCAATGTTCCACTTGAAGGTAACTCCATAATTTATTCCACTTATAAAAGCTTCCTCATTGTGCAATTTAATATGAGGAATATCCAATTTAAAATCAACTGAACTTGTGAAAATATACCATTCTTCTTTTGTGTTCCTTCCCTCTGAAAATAACTTTTAGAATATATTCACATAACACACTAAGAGGTTTCTTTCCATCTGGCTTATTTATTAAATACTTCAGATTACTCAATTTCTTTTCGATTTGAGAAAGCCCACGAAAACCTGCCTTCAAGTGTTCCCCTACCACTGCTAGAAACACCGATGCTGTATTTCTACAAGGAAAATTTTGGATTTTTGTTGATCCATCTGATTGTCTGTTTTTATTGTTCAGCTCATTAAGATTAGTAGTTCCAATGTCTTTTGAGGCTGTACAGGGCATGGGTCAGGCCACTTTTGAAATAATGCATTGACTTCTGGTCTTCCTCTTACAGGAAATATGCTAATAAATTTGAAATTGTGCAGAAAAGAAAAAAATAAACAGTTGCAAAGATGTTGCCGTGATTCAAAGGATTGAGCTGTAGAGAGATTTAAACCACTATGGTATTTTCACTGATGCATTAGAGGCTCAGAGGTGACATTCTCGAGGATTATAAAATCATGTGGGGCATGGATAGCGTGAATAGACATCTTTCTCCTCGGGTAGGGCAGTGTTAAACTAGAAAGCACAGTTTTCAGGTGAGTGGGTAAATATTTAAACGTAACACAAGGGCAGCTTTTTCACAGACAACTGTTTCTATGGAATGAGTTGCCAAAGTAAGTCGTGAAGGATCGTAAAATCAGAACATTTAAAAATCATCTGAATGGGTATAAGGGCAGGCAGACCACAATCAGAGAAGATAGGCAACTCCATCTCCTCCATAATAACATTCAACACGGGAACTCCCCAAGAATGCATCCTCAGCTCCGTACTCTACTCACTGTACACCCACGACTGTGCTTGCGAATTCTGAATGAACGCCATCTACAACTTCGCTGACGACACATCATCATGTGACTGATATCTGACAATTACAATTAATTTTCCAGAGGGATGTAGACGGCTTGGTGCCGTGGTGGAATGAGAGCAATCTTTTTTTCTAAATGTCGGCATAACTAAAGAACCAACCATTGAGTTCAGAAAGAAAGGAGGAGAGCACGCCCCTATCTATATCAACGGAACTGATTTTGAGAGGTTGGAGACTGTTATGTTCCTCAGAGTGACAATAACCGACAACTTGTCCTGCATGACGCATGCTGAGGCGACGGTAAAGAAGGCACAACAGCACTTCATCTTTCTCAGGCGGTTCAGGAAATTTGGCATGTTCGTAACAACCCTTAGCAACTTCTACATATGCACAATTGAAAGCATATTGTCCATGTGCATAATAGTCTGGTATGGCAACTTCTCTGTCCAAGGCTGTAAGAAACCATAAAAGGTTGTATACACAGCCCAAATCAGTGCAGAAACCAATCTTCGATCGACTCGATTTACACGGCTCACTGCCGCAGAAAGGTTGCCAACATCATCAAAGACCTATCACACGCCAGTAATGTTGTCCGACAACCTCTTCTGGCAGGCAGAAGATACAGAAGCCTGAAGATTCACATCAGCAGTTTAAGGAACAGCTTCTTCGCTGCCGTTATTAGAGTGATGAATTGACTCTCTAGCCTCTAATGATGCTGATCTTAGGAACATTGATCTCGCATTGTGCCCACCCTGTGCAATGTCACCTGTATGCCTCTGTCTAAGTCGGTGTAATCTGTACAACTATTCTCACTATAAACTGCTTGTACTGCTCGGAAACAAAGTGTTCATTGTCCTTTGGTACAAATGACAATAAATAAATCAATCAATCGAACAATCAGTCAATCAAAATACATTAGGGAGATATGGTCCAAGTAGTTGCAAAGACGACTAAATTGTGTTAGGATATCTGGTTGGCATGGACGAGTTGGAACAAATGGTTTGTTTCAATGCTGGAAACCTCCATAGCTCAATGTTGCCTATTTCATCACATGCTCTGCAATTTTTAATTGCTGTACAGCAAAAACGTCTGCTTTATTTTGTCTTTCCTTAAAATTTGACAGTCCAGATATGTGCTCTCTGAACTCTGAAACAACCTATTTTCATTCATAAGTTTCATCGATTCACTCAAATGCTTAATCAGAAGAGCACTTCCTGTATCTGCATCATGCGTAATTTTATCCGCACTTCCCACATATATCCCCATATGCTCACAATAAATCTTTCACTTCATTTCAATGTTCATGTCGAAGGTAACTCAATAATTTATTACAATTATGCAAACTTCCTCATTGTGCACAAAAGGTAATTCAAATGAATTGAATTGAATTGATTCATTAGGTGCACCCCTAACAGTAAAACATACAAATAGAATTGTTTTATCCCAATCCGTTTGGCCATGTTGCCTTTGAGCCTTCAACATTGTCTTTGAATTTGCATGCCACTGTTTTAATATTTCCTGTCATTCTGGATGGTATGCATTGGAACTTAATTATCTTAATCCTGAACTCTTCGTAAATTCCTTCGTTGACTTTGATGCAAGGTTCGACCTTTCACCTGATTATGTCTCTGTGAAAAATCTGTAGCCTGTAATAAAAAAGAACTCGTCTAAAATTATTTCAACCATGATACTCTATAATGGAATTGCCACCGGGTATAGAATCCCTCCCATGTGCAAAGAGGTCATTAGCCCCATCGAGCCTACATTGGCCCTCAGTGGATCTCAGTTAGACCTTTTTCGCTATAATCCTGCATTTTCCACAGCCAATCCACTTAATTTGCACATATTTGCACTATGGCAAGAGACTGGAGCACCCTGAAGTAACGCACACAGACATAGGGAGAAAGTGAAAACTCCACACAGACAGTCTCTGGGGTCAAACTACTGTCCTTGGCGCTATAAGGCAGCAGTGCTAACCACTGAGCCATACCTTCGTAGGCATATCGATTATGATCGACAAGTATTCATTACTATGTTTTATTTTAGGTAGGGATACCACACAATCAATCAAGCGTCTTCTCAAATGTTCATGAAAAGTGGGAATTGGTATTAAGTGTGCAGGGTCTAACACTGCCTCAGGATTTCCAGTTTCCTGATCTGTTTGGAATGACAGGCAAGATTTAACCACATCATTATGCAGTCCAGGCTAATAACAATATTTTTCTTCTATAGTTTGAGGGGTGGAGATAGTGAGTGTAGGTTGCAGTTGGAGAAAAGATGTTGTTCGTTCAGCTTAAGTGTCCCTAAATTGATAATAGCAGAACAATGCTGTTTCACCTGCCCGACTTGAAAGGTCAGACGCTGGGACTGGGGAGACGAATGACAACAGTATATCAAGCTAAAAGCAGGGGAAGAAACGGTTAACAATTTGAAGGTGTGGAACTCAATATTACGCCCAGAAGGCTGTCAGATGCCAAGTCCGAAGGTACGACGTTGTTACTCCACTTTGTAATCAATGGAACACTGCAGCTTGCCGAGGACAGACATGTGGGCATGCGAACAGGATGCTGTGTTAAAATGACTGACTGGTAAGGTCGGTGTCTTGCTTATGCACAGACTGGAAGTGTTCTGCAAAGCAGTCGCCCAGTCTGCATTGGTGAAGGCTTTACGGAACATCTCTGGTCTGTGGGCAAGAATGCCCTCAACTTTCCAGTAGCTGAGCATTTTGGCACAGTGTCCTGCTCTCGTGCCCATATGTTTGTCCTCAGCATGTTGCAGTGTTCCAGTGAATCACTGCGCAAAATGGAGGAATAACGTCTCATTTTCAGACTCGCACTTTGCAGCCTTCGAGACGTAGATTGATTTTAAAACCTTAAAATTGTGAACCATTTCTTCCCTTTTGCTTATTATCATGCCCTCTCTCGACTCCCCCCAACTCCTCTATTGACTCCCCACAACCCCAACTCTCCATCCTATCGTCTGTCCTTTCATGTTTTGCAGGTATCACATTGTGGTCTGCCCTTCTCACATTCTGACCACTTAATCTGATCTATCAATATCCCTTTTCCACGAGCACACTACACTCACTACCCCCAGCTGCCAAACTATAGCATAAATGCTGTTCCCTCCACATTTCACTTCAGCTCTGATGAATAGTCATCTTGACGCGAAAGGTTAAATTGTTCTCTCTCCATAGATGATGTCTGACCTGCTGTGATCTCCAGTATTATTTGCTTTCAGTACTGATTCCAGCAGCCGTAGTAATTTGCTGCTACAATGATTTTTGTCCTTTGGCTTGAGTTTTCTGTGTTCACAAATTACATTGTACTGGTTCCACATGTGCTACCACAACCAATTGTTTCTATAACCCTCCGCTAGGTAATACAAGTTGATGAACTTCTGGGCATATTTCATATTCTTGAATGTGATGGTTTCCCTATCCTCATCAAGAGTTTTTTTTTTCTATTAAAAAGACAAGATAGTGACAAGATAGTGGCATTGTTGCACTCAGGTTCTTCTTCTTTGTTTGTTTGTGTTTTATACAACAGTTTTAGTTTTTTTTTCTATTTTTTTGTTGTTAAAAATTATCTGGCTTCTGTGAACTAAAACGTATCCACTTTGGAGTCCACGTCTTTTTGTTGTTTGTTCTTTTACCCCAAAATTTGATCAAACATAGTTTCTGATTATTCAAGTTCAACCTTTTTTTTTTGCCTTTAATCCTGGATTTCTCCTCTTGCTTCCACCTGTGGTTTTTTTGGCACAGATCGGGAAAAAATAAATAAATCCCAGGATATATTTCCTGTAACACCTCAGTTGTCTGATTTTCACCAGTTTTTCAATCACCTTTTGGCAATTTTCCCACTGGTAACCTTGTTTTATCATAAGTGTAAACTGTATTCCTGGAACCGAAAATTTATCTATTAATCCTGCAAGCACTTTGTCAAGTTCACCGACTCTCCAACTTCGTTTTATATAATGGAACACTGCTCTTCACACAGTAAATTCCAAATTTTATTACGTTTTCTGGAAATACTCCTCGCGAATTATGAATCTCTCACTATCAAAGATTGAATTTTTTCCTATATCTCTTAAATCTTAATATCGTTACCTGCACGTTACGGCATACATGAGTAAAGCTTACACCTACAGATAAATTCACTTCCTTCTCAATCAATCCCTGATCAGGACGGATATTCTATTGAGACAATGTAGCTTCTAGTATGCTTCCCTTTACCACTTCAACAAAGTTCACTGACTTGTCACATTTTCCCATACCCATCTTCACAGTGTAGTTTTTGTTTCATTCTTCTAAAACACGAAAATTGCGATTTCATTTGGCATACTTTATTACAGTGAAAACACTGTTTTTTTTTTTTACTTACCCAACCCCGCCATGGGTTTCTGTTTTAGGTGATGCTTTCCCACCTGATGCGTTCTCTTTTCACCAATTTCTATCCTTCTCAAATTGAAATTAATGTTGGAAGCCAGACTTTTGTCTCTGACCCAATAAGTCGTAAACATTTGCCGTTTTTGCTGCTATTCTTGCAGTCCTAGCTCTGTGATCTTCCACGTGAGTTGTCATTACTTCAGGGAGTGATTGTTTTTTGAACTTCTCCAAAATAATCAACTCTCTAAGAGTGCCATTTGTTGATCTATTTTCAATAGTTTTACCAAACTGTCAAAGATACTTCATTTGATGTTTTCAAACTCTATGAACGTCTGGCCAAATTCCCTCCTTTAATTCCTCAAACATTGTCTGTCAGCTTCTTGTATCAGGTCATAGGCACTTAAGAAATGTTTTAACCGCATCATACTTTCCTGACATCTCCTCTGATAGTGATAAATTACCACACTAGCTTTGCCAACCAGCCTTGTGTGAAACAACAATACTCACATAATCAACACGGATTTAGTTTATATGCACTTTTTAAAGTGAAATGAAAAAAGACATCAACATGCTTCTCGCCGACTTTCGACCCAGATAGATAGGCTGTGACTATTTGGTATTCCTGCCAGTCAGGATATAAGTCGTGTGTTGGTGAAGAAGACCCTGGTGTTGAAAATGCTTTGCTAGTGCACTTGTTAATAATAATAATAATAATAAAATAAGAACAATGTAAGCAGCAAGGAAAGGGGAAAAATATCCGGGATGAGCTTGACTCCAATTTCACAGAATGACAAGAACTGCAAAAGATGTTCTGCCAACGAGCAGATGAGTTACTAGGTACTTGGTTAACCCAGCTATAGGAATTGCTAGCATTCAGTAGTCCTTTAATTGCGGACTAGTTCCAAAGTTTGGGAACCTGATCCACAGATTCAGCGTTGAATATTGCTTTGCATGGGGCCAATGGGATAGAGGCAATGGCTGTATAGAAAGCGTGTCTGTGACACATAAATATTTGGATGCCATAAATTGAGAGCAAGGCAGTGCCCCGTGGTGAACTATACCAGAGGGAACTTCCTGACTGCGAGAGAGATTTACACAAAAATGGATTACACAGTAATGATTTTCGGGACCAGTTAGTGAAGTTTTCATGGTGGAAATTTGACGTTGGCTCATACATGGTGGACCAACCTAACTACGGGGTGTGCTGTTCACATTATTGGGGCTGATAAAGGGAAGAAAATTCAGTGAAGATCTAATATGCTGAGGTCAGTTAGCGGATGTGGAACCAGGCCGAGATAAAATTCATACCATGTAATGAAATAAAGTAAATACAAGACAGTATAAGGCGGAAAGCAAACTGGAAAGCAACCCGCAATGAGACGTATACTGCTTAATTGAAAACAAGTGATACGTAAGGCCAAAATAAATATTAAAATGACGAGTCTTATATATTGTCCATGGAATTACCAAAGTACACCCATTAAGCGATCGAGGGGTCAACTGGTTCTGTCTGCGGTGCGAGAAACAAGTTGTACGAGTGATTTAAATGCTACTGCCCAAGGAGGTAGGCTAGAATTCCCTGGGTACCCCACATTAGAGGAAGTTAACTAAATGCAGAAAGTGTGCAATAGCCAAGGCTAAGGGGCTGGCAGTGGATCTGAGATGCAACTAATAAAAGTTGTCGTGTCTGGGGATATGAAGCCATACATCCTATTGGACAAATGGGAATAAAGAATCAGTTATGACCTTGTTTGACACGGGGTAGAGATTACAATGCTTCACGTAAAATCGTCCAGAAGTATCAGAAATTGAATTATCGTTAATGGGTTTGGGGAGCAGAAACACTGGTGGGTGAACACAATTGTTGTTGCCAATCTTCAGTGGTTCACAGCTGATGTCGTCTGTGTTAACTTCCAGTCTAAATTAAAATATTGTTGGTATGGATGCCCTGAGAAAGTTAGATATTTCGATTCCAAAAGGGAATTTCTGATTTGGTATACTTGAATGGTTTTGGTAGCTGGGAAAGCTAAGGAAGAACCATGTTTTATTCACCAAACTCCTCCCTGCTCCACACAAATCATGAACATTAAACTGTATTGGACCCCGGTAGTGTTTAAACTAATCTCAAAGACAATTGAACTGACAGTTAAGGCAGCGAAGTTACAATCTATTTTCTCCTCATGTATTATCCCCCGTCGGTAAGCTGCTGAATAAACCATATGCACCTAAATTAATACCTGAAATTCCAAACATCGTAACATTTCCGAAATAGCTGCATTTAGAAACCAGTGAGTAGTATAATGTTTTCAACTTGGCTGATGGTTTTTTCTCCATTGTACTGGATGTAGACTCGCAAATTGAGATTATTTCCACATGGGAGAGTAGACAATTTGTGATTTATGGATTTTTCCGAGGCAACCTGCATAGTCCAACTGCCTGTGATTATTCAATAGCCCGGAATCTGAAGGCGTGATCTCTGTCCACTACTACCAACGGCCTATGATAATAAACAAAATAATGTCATGTGACCGTTTGGGAAAAAAAAGTCGTCTCTGAAGTGTCAGCCACCTTATACTCAACTCCTTCAGGATTGGGACTCGGAAATTTATTCTGGGAATATCCAAAGGCATCTCCGGTGTGTTGCTTCATTGAGAATACAATGTGTCAGGCAGGGATGTGTAATCTATGGTAATGTGAGAAATAAAATCACTGAGATGCACGCCGAACACTAAATAAAAAGTCCAAACATTTGTGGAGCTTTTGGATTTTCTGAGAAGGGGTATGCTTCATGTACCCATTTTGCTGCAGCACACTTCTGCTCCCTCAGAACAAATGGCGCTCAAATGTGGTTAATTAAAATAGAAGGATGGTGAAGCTGCTGAGGATGCGATTGTGCCTTCGTTTTCTTTTCACTTTTTTTGTGTGTCAGTAGCGTCGTTAGACTTGTAAGCATCTGCGACAGACAATGTAGCATTTAGCTATTGGTCGCAAAATCAGCTCGGGCAGAAGTGTCTGTTAGAGGTTTGGTGCAACAAAACGAACTCAAACTGTCCAAAATGCCATTGGAGAAGCTACTATTAACATGTTACAGGGTATTCCTAGAAACTAGGGGTGTGACTACAAGGGACGAGCTTCTTCGAAACGGTAGAACTCTTCATTACGTCTTGGGTCTTATCTGAAGGCACCAGCTCCATAGTGAAATGGAGTCATGGCATCCAAGGGATGGGAACACAGTTTCAAGTCTCATTGAAACCATTTCCGGTTAAAGCAGTGATAGGTACGTGCACTCACTGCCTGACTCCACTTCTAATACGCCAGTAAAATGGTTCCACATTCACAACAGTTAAATGCAGACAAAACAAAGTGTGTTTGTGTTTCTGATGGCTTGACAGCAAGCATCACTGGAAAACTATAGTATCTACCGAAAGACGCCGACAGTAATACCTGTGTTTATTTCAAACGATCAGTAGCGCTCACAACCGCACATGTATCGAATGGTTCAACGTAATACTGCAAGCAGCAAATGGCTGCAGCGACAGTAATGCGCCTTTAACAGATGTGTGTTCGATTCAGTTTCATTTGGAGAGAGGAACTGCAACATTGGTTCTGAAATGTTACCTTCAGACAGAAAGATTCTGAATAGCTTTTGAGTTATCCCTTTTTTTTCGAAAACGAGGCAAAAGAATAATAAGTGAGTAGGCTCAGAGTTCACGCTTACTCGGGTAGCATTTTCCTTTTGCTTTCAGCTATTTGAATGTTTGATATGGTCCATAACAATTTGGGTGCTCTGATGTGGAGTCAAAATCTTTAATTCAGGTTAGGTTTATGATTACTGAACTCAGAGATAGTGACTGGTGAGTGTTGATGTTCGCTTTTCTGATATTGCATTCATTTGATTTACATAGGGATGCCTTCTCTAAACATGGCTGTTTCAAAGATGAAGAGTTTCCTAGGTGTGGAAGAAGTCACGTGGGATTGTTTACAGAAGATGAGTAAGGCAGAGCTTTTGGAATTTGCGGGCAAGCTGAAGTTCTGGCTTTCTGTGCCCGTGAAGAAAAGGGAGGTCATTGCAGCGAACTCTCTGCTTCTGCAATTCCCAGAAATACAGTCAGAATAATCGGAAACGGCGAAATTTCAATCGAAAATGATACAGGGTGAATATGAACAGGAAATGAAACATTTTAATTACGATTATCAACAGGGGAAAAGGACAAAACAAGAGAAGAAAGGGAGAAAGAGAATATTTGTACTTCAGAGGTTAGCACTGAAAAGTGAACATCGACAAAATATGGCCGAGGTTAAGGTAAAAATTGGGCGTAGCGATGCACCCATCGTACCCAAACGCCCTGTGGGGAATTTGTAAAATTATGCTTAAATGTTGCCAAACAATGGCGGAGGTGAAGATAAAAAAATTGGATGTAGCGATGCACCCATCATAGCCAAAGGCCTGGTGGAGATCTGCTAAAGTAAGTCTAAATGTTGCCAGATTTGGTTAATGAGGGCTTAGAATTTTTATCATTTCATTTCAAAAAGTTGCTAGCCATATGAAATGGCCAGTGACCATATACGTATTGCTGACTCAAACAAAGTTGGTTGTTGGAATTAGTGAGGTTTCTGCGCGATGATCAGAGAGGGACTTTCAGGGAGGATGATGAGGTGAAAAACGGCATCTTTACGGCACAGCAGCTAACAGGCAACTCTTTTGGAATCAAGCGGAGGAACTTTATCTAACGTATTTAGAATTTAAAAGGAATCAAAGAAAATAACTTTGAAAGATAAATAAGGGTATTGAAAATAAATTAGACATATGGTCGTCTTAGAGAGAGTGTTCTTTTGGAGGATTTCAAAAATACTCTTGCTGAAGGAATGGGAACTGATGTGCATGAGCAAATTAAAACTGTATGATTAAGAGCAAAAAAAAAGTGATAGATGGTTATGATTTCGTTCATAAATCGACTTTTATTTCCGACATCAATGCCAATCTGTGAGGGATAGAAATTGAGAAAAAGAGAAACCCTCAGGTGGTAAGACAAAAGGAGATCTCATTGACAATATTAAGTATAGTTTACCACAAGTGGAAAAAGGAAATCATCGGGTAGGGGGTTGAACAGAACCAAAAAAAAAACGCGGATGTTTTAATTGCAATAACGTAAGTTCTTACTATCAGAGAAAATAATCACTGTGTATGTGATTTAAAGCAGTTTGGAAGACAGATGTGGTAAAAAAAAAAAAGGATAAGTCAATGTACTTTGATAAAGTAGTAAAGGATCGCATAATTGAAGTTAAAGAGCTGCAAAAGAACGTACAGCCTGGTCAGCAATCGTTTGGTAAGAAAATAACAGTTTTTAAAAATATTTTATTCATGTGAATTAGGTTTACTCTTGTGTGCCAGTAGGAGTAGATAAAGAAATTACGATTCGAAGTCATACGAGAGCAACTGAAGCTTTGATGGTGACAGATGGGGAAATAGGCAATTCAGAAGTACTATTTCCAGAAAAAGGTGGTTAATATGTGGAATTCCTGGTTACCAAAGTAGTTTTCCGTTACATAAAGTGAGATTAGAAAGTCCGGTGAAGTGATGGTGCAGTAACAGAGAAATTCTCGGTTTTGGAAATGCAGTTTATCCTCGGGATTGATTTAAGTGGATCACAAATGGGAGTGATGCCTACTGTGATCGAGAAGCCAATGGAATATTGGACAGCTGAGGTTTTACAGGAAATATATCCTCGGATTCGTCCTGACTGTATGCTTACAATATCACAAAACCACACTGAACTGGAGGGGACATTAAAAAGTAAAACTAAGGAAGGTGAAGCTAAATTATCCGAAAATAATTTTGATCAGATTTTTGAGAAAAGAAAACATGATTCGGAAGGTGAAAGAACTGCCAGAAGAAGTGACAGTTGCAGTTACAATTTCAACATTTAAAGGAAACTTCCACAGGTGTATGAATAGGAAAGCATTAGAGGGATATGGGCCAAACTCATACGTGTGGGTCAGGGTTAATTTGGGAAACATGGTCAGCATGGATGAGTTGGACAGAAGGGTCTATTCCCGTGATGTATTAATCTACGACTCTTTAAAACAAAAACATATGGAGAATAAAGTGGATAAAATTAGTTCGGAGACGATAACTAAATGACGACAGAATGGTGGAAAGATTTAAAAAAAGTATAATTTAAAAAAAACAACAAAGAATTGGAGTGTACCAAGAGTGTTGGTATCTTAAAAAAGAATGGTTAATAAGGAAATGGCGACCGTTACATAGTCAGGCAAATGAAAAGAAAGTGGACGGAAGTTCATCAAGCTGTATTACTGATCGGTTAAAGAAAGGAGATGTTTCAGGTAGCACATGAATTCCCAAAAGGAAGTCATTTGGAAACAAGGAAAACACAAGGCAAAATACAAGAATATTTTGGTCTGGGCTGCGTAAACATGCGTTTGATTTTTGACAGACATGCCACACGTGGAAGGTGATATGAAAACCCAAGGTAGTGATAAAATAGGCACGTCAGTAACCATTCCTGCATTGGAAGAACAGTTGATAAGTGTCTGAAATAAATGCGTCGGACAAATCCCCAGAAGTCTAAATGTGAATCAATATTTGCTGACCATAGTAGATGTGGCTACCAGATTTCCAGAGGCAATTGCATTCTGCAATATCGTACGAAAATGTTCATGGAAGTCTTACTCATTCTTTAAAACTTGTCACAGATTACGCACCGAAATACATTGTGATCAGAGATTTTTTTTTTTACATTGAATGCATGCGTGTAAATTATGTCTCGCTTAGGTTAAATCGAATTGAAATAATTGTACAGCGTCCAGACAAGGAAGGGAGCATTGCAGCAGTGGCATTAAACTTTAAAGCGCTTGTTGAGATCTTATACTCAAGAGTATCCAGCGTACTGGGATAAAGGAATTCCATTTCTTTTTTTTTTGCTGTGAGGAATGCACCCAATGAATCAACTAAATTCAGTTCATCCGAGTTAGTTTTTGCACAAGTGAGTGCACCACTTGAATTAATTCATCTGTTAAAATAATATAGAGGAAGATTAAGTGGAGCGGGTGAGTTGACCAGACATTGTTTAAAAGTAGCCGAGCAAATGATGAAACATGAATGAGATGCACGCATGTGTTTCACTCGTGTGTATAGTGTGGGAGTATTAATAACAGTAGCAGGTGAACCATTAAAAGTAAAATTTGGTGATTCTATTGAAAGCTAAAGGAAATTGCATGAGGTGAATTATTTGATAAGAGCACCAGATAGGAGGAAAACACAATGAATGTGTCATGTCAATATGCTCAATTGTCCTTTTGATAGGGATGGAAAGGAAAAAGAGAATGTTTTACATATTGCAACTCAAAATGAAGAATTAAATCCAGATAATTCTGAATTTGACATTCCTCTGGTCGAATCGGACAATTAGAAAGGTCTCAGATATGTCAACAAATTATTGAGTTCGCTTCAGTGTAAGATCAAAATGACCTGAAAATAAAACTGACCACAATCGCATTGAGAGATTTGAGCTGGGAAATACTAAACTAATTATGCATGATGTAGACATACATAACGCACTAATTAATAAAAATCCTTGTAGACTTAAACCTTTAAAAATAGTTCAGGTTCTAAAACAGATTGGAAATCTGCTCAGAGATGCCATAATTGACATGAGTTGTAGCGAAGGGAGCTTAACCACAGTGATCATACCTAAACCAGACAGCATCCAATGATTGTGTGCGCACTATGTAAAAGTCAATGCAGTTACTAAATCTGAGCTATACCCTACTACTTGATTGGAAAACTGCAATGAGAAGCTGGGATAAGCAACTAACCTTTATAAGCTGGAGTAAATGGATACTGACAGGTTGTTTTATCTGAAAGACCAAAGGAAATTTTGGCTTTCTTGATTCTTCATGCACTTTGTCACTCTGAAATCATATCATTTTGTCTGAAGAATGACGCAGCCACATTTCAAAGATTAAGCAATAATTCCATTACCAGATTATCCAGTTGTATGGTGTGTGGACAATATCTGATCATTTTTAATCACAATTGGAAGGAACATTTGAAAAAATTGAAACATTTGATACGTTCAATCAACCTCAGGCATTGGATTCAATTCTAAACCTGATTAAATTAAATTTGCAAAAGCCAACGTTCTATCCCATACGATAAAATATTGTCCGATCGTCCCACGTTCCATGAAGACAACATATAGTGGCAGTTTCCCTCACCATCAACAAAAAGGGAATAACTACTTTTCCTGGACCTGTGTGTTTCTTTTTGTTAGAAATTCACATTGTATTTCAGCATTGTGTTCGCTTCACAGACTGACCTGTTGAAGAAGTGCAGAAAATCTTATTGGAGTCTGGACTTTCGGAAGGCATTTAACATTTTGAAAGTGGGGTTGAACACTATTCTGAAGTTAGTGAAAAGTAATAACGCAAAGCTTTTCAAGCTGGGTAAATGCAAGAATTGTGAGTGTCATTGCTGTGCTGTTACAAGAAGATGAAGGGAGTATGCAAAGGACTACTGGATATCTTTCTAGGATGTTGACTGTCCATCAACAGAAATATTCTATAACTAAGAAAGTGACCTTGCTTTTGGCGTAGACATTACAACGTTACAACAATTATCTTGCCAATAACATATCTGAGTCATATACTTATCATAACCCTTTAACATTTTCGGAATCAAGTAAGAAGAAAACTGCTAGACTATGTAGGTAGAGCCCATTGTTCAGCCATTAAAGTTCCACACGTGGCAGAACGACAGAATGTAATCTTTGACACTTTGTCAGACTTTGCAAAAGTAACACGTTTGTTTTCGGTCACAGATGAAATTGACTGAAATGAATCAATGCAATGTGGAGCTGAAGAAACACAGCAGGTCAGGCAGCATCAAAGGAGTACGAAAGTCAACGTTTCGGATCGGGATCCTTTTTCAGAACCGAAATGCACTGTATTGTTGAATATTTTCATGTTTATAGTTCGTGAAATGTATGCATATGTAATGCAAAAGTGCTAATAACTAATAAATGACAACAAGACTTTGAAAATGAAGTCATTTTTGAATCCTTACCTGTTCTGACCTACATGTGATTCCAGACCCACGGCAATGTGGTTGACTCTTAACTGCCCTCTGGGCAATTAGGGATGTGTAATAAATGCTGCCTAGACAGAGAAAGCCTCATTCCATGAATGAATAAAGTTAATATATATATATATATATATATATTTAAAAGTTCTGATGTGTGACGTTGCTGTGTCTTGAACAAATATGTTTTCCATCCTGGTTCTCTTGCAGAGAGGTGATACAACAATGGTGCAGAAATATCTCCTTTTGACGGGCATTTTGTAAACTGCTTTTGAGATATCCGTTCATGTATTGTTTTTTTAATGATATAAACTAGCCATGACATGGCGTGGTCAGGGCTGACACGGGCACAGGAAAGTTTTTAGTTTTGCTCCCAAGTTATTTGAATGCCTGCTCTCGTCTAAGACAATGCAATGTCAAATGTTACAGATGTCATGGATAGTACTATGGTCATCGAAACCCAAAAGGACAGCACAAATTCAGCATTTGCGTGACAATTGTAACCCAGTATACAAACCAACCATTATGCTCACAGCGGCAGCAGGAGTAAGTATACAAATAATATTTCCAAACGTTGCCAAGAGTTTGACAAGGAGGAATGTACTCTGCACCATTCTATGTTGGACAGAGATCTGGATGCGAGCATTGAATTCTATGGATGTTGAGAACTTACAAAATAACCTCACTTTCGCTGGGTAACTAACAGGGAAGCTATCCTATTATCTGATTGAAGCATCAAACATTAGTGTACAGAAATTTTGAAAATGGTTTCACAACAACTTGTTTGGAGGTCTGCTCATGGCATGAGACCCTAGTAATTAATACTGCGAAGGCTAAGTAGATTTATTGAAATTTGTTGGGCCTGTATGGTGTGACGAAAGGTCATGAACTAACCATTTCATTGTTATCCAGACTTCTGCTGTCTTTCAAAAAGTTTATGTATTATCTCATATGCTCACTTAATTTTAAAACTCAACGTATTATGAAATAATTACAATGAAGTTGGCGAAAGAGTAGGGACCCTGAGCCGTGGCTTCTCCACTGCAAGACAGCAAGAACTGCAGATGCCGAAGTCAGAGTCAATACAATGTGGAGCTGGAGAAACACAGCAGTTCAGGACAGAGGAAAGGTGTAAAACCAAAACGATGACTTTCCAGCGTCTCTGAAGCTGCCTGACCTGCTGTATTCCTCCAGTTCCACACTGTTTTGACACCGTCTTCTCCTCTCCGACCAGTTTTATTTCCTTTCTTTTATCTGCATTTTTCGATTTTCTTGTTTTTCTTTCTTTCTCTTTTCCTTTACTTCCCGCTTGTCTATAGCTCAGTAAGCATTGGCTGCTGTTAAGGATCTCAGCACAGACACTTGGTGGCAATGAGTAGGTCCAGTGCAGACGAGAATGAACGAAATTTGGACCTCCTTGTGGTGGTGAGTCCACCCGGAGCAGACTTGAGTGGGCCGATCGTCGACCTGGTGGTGACAGTGAATGAGTCTAGAGTGGACTCGAGTGGGCTCAGCGAAGACGGCGTGGAAGCAGCGAGTGATCAGAAAGCAGAGTCGAGGGACCCCTTATCTAATTTTCTTGGGCGTGCACAGGACGTGGAATCAGAATTGGTGGCTGCTCCTTCAGTGGAGGTGACGTCGGCAAAAAATGGCAAAGGACGATTTGCGACATTTTTATTGGTTGTTCTGGCACTAGCAGTGGAAAAGCGGTGGCTGATGGGCAGCATGGCGACATTGAACTGGTGGGCCCAGTGGTGAGAAATACAAATCTGATGTTGCTGGGTTCGTCAATGGGCAGCGAGGCATGGTAGAGTGGAACTAACCCAGTGGCAAAAGATGGTGCATGAAGTATGGCGATTATAACATTAGTTGGGTCCGATGTTGATGGATGTGGGATAGTGGTGCAGGCATCGTTGATGCTGAGCTGGCTAAGGACTGATGGACCATCTTTAAACTATACTTTTCTTGTTTCTTTTTCTTAAATTAATCAAAATGACATCGGATTATGGCAACAGTGGAAAAACTTCTGACTTATTTGACATTTTTTTTTCCCTAATTGAAAAAGACGTGTGATTATAAAATCATTCCCTGTATGTAATTTTTTTTATGAAAAAAAAATGAACAGTACCCAGCAATAAATATCGGACCAGTTCCCCGCACTACCCCATTTTGTTTGCAGAAAAGTTATGGACACCTGTGTTTTATGCCAAATAGTTTACCAACCAGTCTCATCAAGAGGATTGTTGTAAAAATGGCCAGAAGATCTCATATGACCCTTCCATTATGTTACGTTTGAGCACTGCACGTTACAACCTAGCACGGCTACTTCCACGTGGAGAAGGTTACCACTCAATGATACAAAGGTGTAAGAATTTAGTGCTAACCACATGTGTTTACTAGTACTCACATTGTATATCTCATTGGTAAGGAAGAGGAACCACCTGCCAACTTATGCAGAGACAAATTCTATGTTACCTGTAATGCAGTTAGACGTAAATCATTTCGATTTAAAGAATGACAGATAATAATATTGTACTGCATCACTAGCCAATTAAGTAGGGTACGTCTGCCTGTGACAATTGAAGAAAATGAACAATCCTGACACAGCATGAACGTATCAGCTGTAAGTTGGTAATGGTTGAGCGTGACTTCTTGGAGAAATAGACTAAAATGGCTTACATCAATTATCAATTAATTCGGGAAGATGATAATTATGGATTTAATGTGGATTACTGGAGGGACATATTTAGGGAGTAGTCCCCAAAAACATCAGCAATAATTTGGCTTTTCTGACACGACTAATTATATTATTGTTTACCTTTTTGCTGCTGACTTGTAATTATCTGCATAATGACTTCCAAATTTTATCACCTACATAATTATCTTGCAGGTACCGAACAAGATTTACGTGCTTATATAATATTGTAATCATTTCTCTTAGACAGATCAAGAGTTACATGAAGTAAATGGTATCAAAAAAAAGACACCTATAAACTATACATCGTTAGGGCATAGCAAAACAAACGAGAAAAAAAAAAAAAAAACACGGACTCTTTAAATTTGTAAATTACGGGGAAACAGGCAGTTTTATGAGAATATGGTCTTGGCGTGAGACTTTTTATTTGCAGCAATACCTGGACATGAATTTACGAGTGCAAAAGGAATTTTTGGGACTGAACTTTAACAGTAACGGGAGTATTGCTAAACATGGAGACATTGGAGTTCCTCCAAAATTGAGTCCCAGGTAAATAGGTTTGTGAAGAAGGTTGTTGCTATGCCTGCCTTTATTGATAGATGCATTGAAGATAGGTGTTGGGACGTCATTTTGCAATTGTACAGCGAATTGGTTAGGCTACTTTTTGAACACTGCATTCAGTCCTGGTCTCTCTGATATAGGAAGGATGCTGTGAAACGAGAAAGGGTTCGGGAAAAAAAAAAATGATAAGGATGTTGCCAGTGTTCGAAGGCTTAAGGCATTGGGAGAGGCTGAATAGGCTGGGGCTATTTTCCCTGGAACATCGGAGGATGAAGGGTGACTTTATAAATATTGATTAAAAAAAAAACATAAGGAGTATGGATAGCGTGAATAGCTAAGGTCTTTTCCACAAGGTGAGAAGTCCAAAGCTAGAAGGCATTGGTTTAAGATGACAGAAGAACAATTTAAAAGGAACTAAGGGGCAAGCTTTTCACAGAGAGGTTGGTGCCTGTGTGGAACTAGCTGAGAGAGGAAGTGGCGGATTCTGGTCAGTTACAACATTTGAAAGGCATTTGGATAAGTATATGAATGGGAAAGTTTGAGAGGGAGAAAGGACAAATGCTAACAAATAGAACCACATTAATTCAGGATATCTGATTGGCATGTACGAATTGGAATGAATGGTCTGTTTCCAAGTTGTACAGCTCTATGAAACTATGACTCTATTTACTCAGAGGAGAAAGATTAACACACGACATCAAATATATCTCTTTTTGCAGTTAACTTCGCCATTGGACTCGGTTCATCACCAGTGCCATGGACATGAAGAACAAGATCAAAGGATGAGCCGTCATGAGGAGTCCCATACGTGTTAAAGGACAGAAGAAAAAAAAATATTTTAATACATGTAAGTAGTATAAAAAAGTCAATGTATTAATTTGAGATCTAATTTTCAAATAATTGAACTTAATATGTTTGTAATATATCAGAGGATATGTGCGCTCTTGGATTCATTTTGATCAGATCTAAAAGAACGAGTAGATGCACTTCACGGGAACATTGCTTTGTCTCTATATGCAAGTATTCACTCGGCCAAACTCTCTTCCACTTTTGGTTACGACAACATATGGCATCCTGTGATCTTTCCGTGGATCTGCTGCATGTTCTACGTGACAAGTGAAAGGGTTCCAAATGGTGGCAAATGATACTAGATCGGTTTGAGATATATCTAGGTATGGAGGAGTTGGGTAAAAGGGTGTCTTTCCAATGTATGACAATATGACTCTGTGGATTCATAATTTTCACCTGCATAGTGCAGTATCTATGTTCATTTAATGTTTAGTTTCTTGAGATCACAGTTTCCACAATCCTTTCCTTGCACAAAATATTTTCATTTTATGAGGAAGCAAAAGTTCTCGTTTTGCAAGCTTCAGTCGCTGGATCGAATGGTTTACACACACACACACACACACACATATAGAGATATATAAATATATATATAAAACGTCTGTCAAAACTTTCGTCACTGGTGAATCTATATTGCTGAGGTTATTTTTGACGATATAACTGAAATTATAACACGACACAAAGCACACAATATCTTATTTAGTACCGGAGAGACGAAATTGCAGCAATGATTGCAATTTTCTTGCCTTTGAAAGTAACTTATCAAATGAAGGTAACACGTGCTTTCTAAATCCCACCTTCTGCGTGGATTTTCACTGGAAGATGTGCTGTATTTATTCAGTGCATTTTGCTGTTACTGCATATCAATATCTCGTAATCAAACAGTGCAGACTTAGGACATTTTCTTATTCCTTGCTTTATTGCTGTGGGAGTGTTAATGGAGTATCTCATGTTCATTCTTCATGAATTTACATTCGGAGAAAAAAAGGAAAATTGGAAGTTATTTGTATTAGTTGAGGAACTGTACATTATTTTCACCTGTTCGTTTTTATGACCTCGACATTCGATACCCTGTCACGAGAGGCATCCAAATCAGTAAAGAATAGAACATCACTCAGTTTAGTAGAATTATCTGAATTTCGTCTTTCCTCTGTGTCTTTAACTTGGTACTACTCTGAAACCTCAGGGGAATATTTAGCTTCAAAGAACATATTTTTCGGGAACTCGCTGCTCAGAACATTAATTTTTTGGCACTTTTCACCTTCAAATGAATGTATTTTTTTTTCTTTCCTGGAATCGTTGATGCTCAAGTCTCTTTTAAATGTTGTGCACAGTACTTCTTATTGCCTTCAACATAAACGTCAGCTGGATGCCTGGTCTCCAACATTGTTCACTGTGTGATTGTAGAAGAATAGCAGAATCAATTGGCTTTACAACACATCTCCTTGGTACATCATCACCATCGTGTTTACTCTTTACTGTCTATCCTGACTGACAACAGAGTTCTTTTTCCCCCTTTTCCCAGGCAGCTGTGACTCTCTTTCAGCATGTTAGAAAGGGGATGCACTTTCTCTTCGGTTCTAGTTTATCCTATTCACAAAAGTACATAATTGTTACTCTTCAAAAGTAAGTATTTTAGCACAGTGATTTGTGTCAGCTCTTCCAACGCGTATTGATACTTATTCCAATTTTTTGCGGCCATTATGTTTTTTTTTTCTCCTTTCGAGTGAACAAACTAAACTGTTGAATGTCCCAAGTACACCTAAATGTAAACTGATGCCAGGCAACCAGTCTCGGACACTAACACCTAGTGATATGGGCTATATTTGCATCTTCTGCATTTTATTTAACACATTGCTATCTTGACAGCAATTGCACATGTAATATTAAATTCCACGATGTACTCTGTCCAGACCTGCTATGTTTTGAAAAGCTCAACAAGGGATTGTTATGCTTTGTTCTCTAAAACAAATAAAATCCGCTTTTTTACAAACTATCTTTATTATTGCAGTTTGTTATAAATCGAGCTGTGAACAAAAAAATTCTAATCAGTCATTTTGAGAATTCTGGATGGACCGTGTTTTAGAGGTTCATTGTGAAAGATTCCAGGCTCGAACATGTACTGTATGAAACAAAAATACTCGAAGTTTATTATATTTTTCTGCATTTTTTCGAAGCTGTCTGTGATGTTTTAACTTTTCCGTGGCTGAAAGGCACGGGGAAGCTGTGGGCAGAAGGCATGCATGCAGTTCAAGTGAAATTTAATTCTTGATCCAAGTACCTTTCTTTAATATATCCCAGGAAATTTTGGGTTCATTGACAGTCCAGTATTGAATTTCAAATAAAAAAAGTAGCCTGTGCAATGCCATTCATTTCCATTTACTCTCTTCAACTCATTACCGTCTTTGTCTCAAGATTTAAAGAGCACAAAAAGAAGACAAGAGGTGATCTGAGATCATTTGCCTTGTAATCAAGTCTGAAATCTGTTGCACATTAGAAGCAGTAGCAAAACTAGGACTCTGTTGTACATATTCTGTTAGCTGGGTTAATACACAACATTAATAAGTACGGTTTTATTAAATTGAGTTCAATTATCCTATTTAATGGCATGATAATAGGTGTTCAAAACGCTGGTATCTTAAGCTTAACCATTTTCAACAGCTTTATCATTGATCATCCTTTGATTGAAAAGGTCAGAGGTGAGAATGAAGCAGCTCATAAGAATACAGAGCTCGAGAGACTCAGTTTTATGCTAAAAATTAGCAAGTCATTTTTGCGCTACAGAAACGCTAGTCAACGCCATCTCCAACAAGTTACAACATAAACATTGCCATTTGACTATAGATAGCTTGCTAGTCTCTTAAAAGTACGTCAAGAAAGAAAAAAAAAAATGACAGGTACAATGGCAGAAACTTTACCGGGCCAGTCTTCAGATAATTTCGTGTCAACATCAGATCAGAAGCAATGAATCTCAGACCAAGGACACTTTTCATTTCTCCATTTTGCCTGTACAGTATAAGCAGTGAAAAATCAGAAGGTCCTGTTGTTGTGGACCAGACCAAACACCCTCAAAATATTCAGAAAGTAGTATAGACTCTGACTTTTTGCATTATATTAAATGTAAATGTGAAGAGTGTTATTCCATATGCGATTCGATTGTTCAAAATACTGGTTGTAAATCAAAGCAAACTCTATTCATCACTTTAATTAAAACGCAACAAAAGAAAGAAGAAATTGGAATATCTTAACTCTATTAGAAAACGTAACAAAACAATAGATACATGAACTATCACTAATTAACTGTTCCAACATAATAACTTTCGACAAACACACTGTTGCCAAAAGGCAAAATGTAGCAAAAGAATTGTCCTCACATGCATCTCGAGTAACAGGAAGAGATTTTAGTTCTAACCAAGAGAGGGGGAAACATAGCTTCCACTTCTTTAAGACCTCAACAGTTACTGCTGAAAAAAACCCTGGTTCTATGGGAGTTTGTCCACAGCGATTCAGGCTGCTTGTACTGTTCCAAACTTTAAAAAAAAAACAAGAACTCACAAGATGTTTACTCTAGGGCCTGTGGTAGACTGGTCTTCACCTCTGCCTTAAAGTGTCTATTCAAATAACACAAAAAAAAAAATCCAGGAAATAATAGACCTCTTAAAGCCACAGTGATGTCAAAAAATTATTTTGTCTTGAGGTGCGCATCTCAAAAAAAAAAACACTGAAGTCGGTGGACGCGTTACAATGTAAAGAATCCTGCCTGATTCACACAAAATTCGCTATCGACAGCATTATCTCCATTCACCACAACAATATCATGAGAGCAATCGTTTTAATCTACATCATTACTGCATGTAACTTTGTAAGTACTTCCGATAGCATGTTTAATGTCCAAGAACTTTAGCATTATTAATGATGCAGAACATGAGAAAGATGGCATAACCAGATTGCAAGTACCTCCAACTGCCGTCACACGTGCAGATTGCACGATATCCTGAACTGAAACTATTTATTCCTTTAGCACCACCATGTGTTGCTCAATAAACTGGATCTCCCAATTAAAAAGTAATAAGGAAGTGCTGGCACTCAATGTCCTGCAGCTAGTGTAGGAGGCATCATACCTCGCCACATTTAAAATGCAATTACTAATGACTAATGATTGCTGTTCTTGCCAGTAGTTCTGTATCTGAACCAGAAAAAAAGTCACAATTACTCTCCCTATGACCCTTCCTTGCAAAATTAGCATTATGTGTTTGTCATTATAAGTTTCATGGTCCGTTGTTTTATCTTCTCAATGTACTTGAAAATATGCACAGCTAATAATGTTGGCAATGGCTTTTCTCCTGACTGCATTTAGGCAACAATTCCTAACCAATAGGCAGAACTATTCTATCTATTTCACAATTTGAGAAATCCCGTCAGAAAGCACTTTACAATTCCTATGACCTTTCCTATTGAGCTGAATAAAATGAATTTCGTACAACTTTTTGTGAGCCATGTAATTCAGTATCGAATCTTTTCAAATTAGAAGATGCATGAATCTCACTTCTCTCCAGACTTTTTGATTTTGAAAGGGAAGATACGTTTTGAACGCATATTCTGGACCCTCCGAAGCCACATCCTCTTTTTTCAACATTTTGTTTATTGAAATAGCTTCATATGGTCACATTTTCCCCTTTCACATTGCGACACTTCAAACTCTCCTTCTAATTCTCTACCATTTCCATGGATTTAACTTGATTCTGTTTGAAATGGTTCACAACTTTAGTCCAATAAAACAGGAGTGAAGATATAGGAACAAATTTTATAAATATTTGAGGTTTAATTTTTCTAGTTCGAATCTTAACGAGTTCAAAAAACAATTTTTATCTGTGTTTTCTTAATTTGAAAAGTACTTGATGAAAAAAAGAACTGTGTGGACGGCCAAAATTACACCCACGTTAAATGAAAGCAAAACTAATTATCCTCCAACTTTCAGGCACTGATACATACCATATAAACTTTATCAAAAACTACACATATCTAAACACTGTAACTCTACACAGTCTTTGAAATAAATTTTCAAAGTTTTGATCATTCATCTGTCAGAATAGAGATCTAGAACTCAATATATGTTGAGACAGTATGTAAACGATTGCAAAGATGAACTCGTTAGCAGTTGTGCCCGGCACAAGCGAAAATGAATATGTTTTTTTTCTTAACTTAACATACCAGCTTGATCCTTCACAAGTCCTGAAGCGGGAGAATGAAGAAAAAAACATGTTTGTCATGTTCATTGATAGCTGAATACATGTGATTTTTCAAAGCTAATTAAAGCCGTTGCATATGCTGTGAAAAGCAAAGTTTGATACATACAATGTTTACGATCTCTAAATTTTGCACAATCCAATTAAGTGGAGATATTTATGACTTTGTTTCAAAACTATTATATGACATTAACAAATCTCCTAATATGCAAGACAAATGATTGTTTTATTTTTGTTTCTGTTCACCGGTCAATCTCCCTTGTTTTAATGGTAGGTGGAAATTCTATCGATGTCTTCAGAATCTATTTCATCATTATATGAAGAATTAAAGAAAAATCTCTCCTTCTTGGCAGCTATCATTCAATTATAATCAAAGTCTGATTTCAAGCGAGGAATAACTTGTGACGATTGATAACCCTTAATTTCACGTTCCCTGTGAATATCTGCCAAGGCAGTTTGGTTGCTAGCTACTCTCCATGCACATGGTGATAGAAAGCTTTTTTTTATATATTGGTGGCCTCACCCTCTTTGTATTTCTTAAGATCTGTTGACAATAGAAAAAAATGAGCATTCAGCGCTTTTACTCTTCGTCACATGTTTGTACAGAGTGAATAATGATCAATATAATGACCAAAAGTGGTCGAGAAGTAAAGAATTAACTTTCATTGCAAATCACGGGTAACAGTTTTTGCTTTAATCATTTATGTACTGTAAGCGTCGCTGGCTGATCAGAATTTTTTGCTCATCCCTATTTGCCCTTAAATAGGTGGTGGTGACCTGCCACCTTGAACCGCTGCAGTCCACCTGCTATGAGTTGATCTACAATGCCATTTGGAGGGAATTCCAGCATTTTGACCCAAAGACAGTGAAGGAACAGTGATACATTTGCAAGCCAGGTTTGCGAGTGGTTTGAGGAGAACTTAGAGGTGGTGGTGTTCCCATATGACTGCTGCCCTTAGCCTTCTAAGTGGTCTTGGGTTATGAAGGTGCTGTCTGATGATTTTTGGTAAATTTCTGCAGTGCATCTTGCAGGTAGTACACATTGCCGCTACTGCGCATATGTGGTGGCAGAGTGGATGCTTGTGTGTGTAATGCAAGTCAAGTGGACTGCTTTGTCTTGGATGGTGTCAAGCTTCTTGTGTGTTGTTGGGGCTGCACTCATTCAGGCAAGTGGGGAGTGACCCGTCAAACTCCTGACTTGTGCCTTGTAGATGCTGGACAGGATTTTAGTCGTCAGCAGGTGAGTTCCTTGCCACAGTATTCCGAGGTACTGACCTGCTGTTGTAGCCACTGTGTTTATGTGGTAGGCCAGCTTGATTTTCTGTTCAAGACAAACTTCAGGAAGTTGATAGTGGCGGATTCAGTGATGGTAACACTCTTTAATGTCAGGGAGGGTGGGTTGGATTGTATCTTATTGGTCATGGTCATAGCCTGGCATTTTTGTGGCGCGAATTTCTGTTGTTGCTTGTCAGCCAAAGTCTGGATATTGTTGTAATCTTGTTGCATTTGAACGCGGACTGCTTCAGTATCTGAGAAGTCACTAATGGCGCTGTACATTGTACAGTCATCATCAAAAGTCCCCACTTCTTTTAATGGAGGAATGGTCATTGATGAAGCAGCCAAAAATGATTGTGCCGTGGAGGCTACCCTAAGGAACTCTTGCAATGATATCCTGGAACAGGGACGTTTGGTCTCCAATAACCACGCCCATCTTCCTCTGTATCAGGTGTGACTTCAACCACCGAAGAATTTTACCCATTGAATGCAGTTTGCTCGGGCTGCTTGATACCGCACTAGGACACATGCAGCCTTGATGGCAGGGGTTGTTACTCTCACCTCACCGTTGGAATGCAGCTCTATTTCCCATGTTAGAAACAAGGCTGTAAAGAGGTCAGGAGCTTTGTGACACTGGTGGAACCCAAAATGGACATCACTGATCGGTTTATTTCTGAGCAGGTGCTGCTTGATCGAACGGTTGTTGAAACTCTTCGTCACTTCCACCTTTGATTATTTCGACGCAAAGGCAACACATCCTTGGATGGTTATGCAGCATGATAAATTCTGGCTGCAGTTAAATACATTGAGATTGGTTGGCTCGCCGAGCTGGTTTGTTGTTTTGCAGACGTTTTGTTACCATGCTTGGTAACATCCTCAGTGCAACCTCAGATGAAGTGTTGGTGTGTTTTCCCGCCTGGATTTTAAACTCTGGGGTCCGTTGAGATGGATTGCCTCACTTCCGGTTTTCCTTAGTAGTGGATTGCATATGGGGTCGAGTTCAATGTGTTTATTAACAGCATGTTTCATAGAATGCCATGCATCCAGGAATTCTCGTGCTTGTCTCTGCCTAGCCTGTCCCAGGATTTTGGTTTTGTCCCAGCCGAAGACATGGTTCTCCTTGTCCATGTGGATTGAGATGAGTGAGTATTAGTCGTGTCTTTTTGTAGGCATTTGGTGTTCATGTCCTCTTGTTGTTAGTTTCTTGCAGTTTGCGAGAAACACGACATCGGACAAACAGGAAGGAAACTAACAACAAGAGTACATGAACACCAAATGGCTCCAAAATGACACAACCAATACTCACTCACCTCAATCCACATGGACAAGGAGAACCATTACTTTGACTGGAACAGAACCAAGATCCTGGGACAGGCTAGGCAGAGACAAGCACGAGAATTCCTGGAAGCATGGCACTCCACGAAGTATGCTATTAATAAACATATTGAACTCGACCTCATATACATTCCACTAAGAAGGAAAACCGGAATGGAGTCAATCCATCTCAACGGACCCCAGAGTTTAAAAACCAGGCGGGAAAATACTCCGACGCTTCATCGGAGGCTGCACTGTGGATGTTAGCAAGCATGGTACCGAAACGTCTGCAAAACAACAAACCAGCTCGGCGAATCAACCAACCTCAACACCCTCAACACGAGCTACAGATCTACTCCAAAACCTTAGAGTTAAATACATTTTCTGACCCTCCCCCTAGCCACCCACCCACTCTCTCTCTATCTCTCCCTCTCTCTCTCTTTATCGCTTCCTCTCTCATTCTCCATCTCTCTCTCTCTCTTTCTCTCTGTTTCTCCCACACACACCACGTTCCCCATATGCTTACAGGTTAATTTCTCAGTGTATTCTTTTTTATTGGCATGCAGGATGCAGATGTAACTTCCTGTGAAGGATTTATCTTATATCTTGATTATGGTTCACCAGGCGTTCTTTACTGAGTTCTGCTGCATTCTAGGTTCTGTCTGCTAGCATATGCATCTTGCAATGCCTATGAATGTAGGAGAACAATAAATCTCTATTTTAAAAAAAAAAGAGATGCAAGGTTTCGTTTTGCATTCAGGTGCAATGCATATAGAAGAAGACGTTCTGATGATTATTAATCTAACCATTTAGGAGCGAAATGGTGACTTTTCCTAATAGCTTTCCTCACATTTAAGTGTTTGTAAGACACAGAATGAACTTATTTGTATTTAAATTATATGTACCTTTTTTTTTCCCCAAACAAGTTTTACATGAAAATCCATAAATATTAAAGACGATCTTTAAAAGTTTGTTTCTTATATACAACTGACATTTAATCAAATTCATCAAAGTTAATTGAAAAGGTACATTTATTGTTATCTATAGTAATATGGTTAATTTTGTTTCCTTTTCTCTTCAGTATATTTCCTGTGATTAAGTACAAACCTGTCCTGACTTAATTAGGAACGAGCTTTTATTTTACTCCGTCTCTCCGTGAACCTTTCTACAAAGGTATAAATCTCTAATTATAAAAGCTAGATTTTTTTTTTGATCTGGGTTGTAAGAACTTCAACAACGGTATGTACTCACTTGTATTTAATAACCAAGGGCGAAAACGTACTAATTATTTACCTTTGAAAATGTGTGAAATCTAATGGTATTATCTGTCTCACCTTCTTCGTTCTTCTTAAATTCTGCATGGAACAAGAGAAGCACACTAATCATGCTGTTCAAAGTACTTTCTCCATAGTGAATTAAACAAGCTTAATAAACATTAATCAGAGAACGAGAATTACAACGTAAGTACTCAAACTCAACAAATTATAGTATTTACATCTTTTGCATCTTTAAAAAAATCAGAATTCTGCATTCAAGTCTTATCCCTCTGCTCAAGGAACGATGTTATCAAACTTGAAAGAGTTCAGCAAATATTTACAAAAATGTTGCAGAGTTTGGAGAGTTTGAACTATAGGGAACAGTTGAATTGTCTCGGCTTTTTATTCCATATAGCATCGGAGGCTGACGGTTAACCATATAGAAGTTTATAAAATCATGAGGGGTATGGATAGAGTTCATAGCCAAGTTATTGTTCCCACGATAGCCGAATAGAAAGCTACAGCGGGGACGGGGCACAGGTTTAAGTGAGAGAACAGAAGAGGCCTGCAGGGAATTTTCTTTTTTTAATGTGGACATGGTGGAATTATGCAACAAGCTGATAGAGGAGGTGGTGTATCATAGAATCCCCACAGTGTAGAAACAGGCACTTTGGTCCAACAAGTCCACGTTAACCCTTGGAGTATCTCACACAGACCCATCCCCCTATAAGTTACCGAATCTCCATATCCCTGAACACTATGGGTAATTTAGCATGGCCAACCCACCTAGAATGCACATCTTTAGACTGTAGGAGGAAACAGAAACACCCCTAGGGAACTCATGCCGCCACAGGGAGAATGTGCAGACTCCACACAGGCAGTCGCCCAAAGGTGCAATCGAACCCGGGTCTCTGGCAGCTGTGAGGCCGCTCTGCTCACCACAGAACCACCATGCCATACCATCCTCTACAATTGCAATACTTAAAATGTATCTGGATGAGTATATGAGTCACAAGATTTTACAGGAATTTGAGGTGAATGCTCGCGAATGGGACGAGATATGTCTCGGACATCTTGTCTGCGTTGACAATTTGTCGCAAGGTGTCTGCTTCTGTGCTGTATAACTCTATTAACCTATATCATGAATGAATTTTCTAAAGACAATACAATTAACAGGAAAGGACGGCATCACTGCAAATCTCTTATCTTCCACCATCTGTTTCAAGATCTTTAGTGAATTAACTGGTAGTAAATTAACCACATTACACATACTGGCCAAGTGATGGGCATCTGTTTCAAAAGCAGTAACTGAAAACAATGCCTACACAATAAAGAAGCCCTCCTGACAATGTACTTGAAATCAATTTTGCAGATGTGTGCTGTTTCTAAAGAAAATCAATGGAATATGTTTCAAATAAAACAGAAGTTATGTAGCTGATGTCGGTTATGTTTCCATAATTTTAATATCGTTGCTTTAGATCAGAGCTCAACATTTATTGGGAATCTTCATAGGCTACAGTACTGACTGTTGTGAATGCAAGAGTCCTTATCGATATCTGTTAAGATGCCTTGCAGGAATCTAGGCCCGTTTCGAAATTGTCTACTTTCATGGTTTTATGTGTGTCATTGTACAAATTATTGTCTATTGATTTGTTTATTTTTCGGAGAAATGATGGGAATCAATATACAATTTATGAACATGCAGATTTTCATCAGCATTCTAATCCCCAGAGATTTAATACTGAAGTCAGACCAATACAGTTGTAACCGTAATCCCAACTACAATACAGACTAATTCGTGCTTTCATTTCGTCAAGCAAATCATTTAGTTTGATGTGGATATAACTTAAGAGCTTGGTGCATCTGTCACCAATTTTTACGAGGCTATTCCCCCTTTCAATAGGTCATATCTGATTTCATTTCGGCTTCAGCTCCACTTTCCTGTTCGAATTACATAACCATTTCACCGGTAGCTAACGAAAACTCTGTCTATCTACTCGTTATATTTAAGCAGGGTCATGAAGTTCAACAAAATTCAGGGAATTGAAGTCCACAGATTCTCGACCATATGAAAAAAAAATAAATCTTCTTCATGCTTATTTTAATGCTGCCTCCCCATAACCGAAATCTATGAAATCTAGAAGGGGAACATCCTCACTACATCTCTTTTTTTAAATCTTATGATACTATCGAACTCAATCATATCTCCTCCTTTCTGTTCTACACCATTGAGCAAATGGCTAAACTCATCATTCAGTGTGAGGAACAAAATTTTCTCTATGCAGTCTATTTCGTCAACTGCAAGGATCTCGTAGGAATGTTGAGGTTTTGGGGTGTATATACATAATTTGTTAATCTGGATGTACTCTAGATTAAATGACATGAACAATAGGAGAATGTGGACAAAATTGATTTTTTTTTATCAATAGTGTTACAGTCTAAGAGGAACACCTGGAAAAAATGTATACAATTATGAGGGGCATGGAATAACGTGGCTGGTCAGAGTCTTTTGTTTTATCAGGAAATGCTAAATGCTATGGCCTATGGGTTTTAGCTCAGAGCGGGAAATTAAAGAATGCGTGAGAGGCATTGTTTTAGCACAGATGGGAAAACTGTCTAGAACACGCTACCAAGGAAATTGCGAGAAGCAAATACTTTCACATCGTTTAAGACACCCTCAGACAGTCAAATGAACCATTATGCAGTGGAGGGATACGGACCGTGTGCAGACAGACAGACTGAGCAAAGAATGTCATTAAGGGTTTGTTCCTGTGCAGCAGTGTTCAATTTTTAATGCTTCAGGTTCCATTTTCTCTATTCAATGTTTTAACATTTTTCTGATCTGCTCCAAATGCAACGGCGTACTTGCCAGGACAGCTGCAACACGATTTATCCTTCTTTGTATATATAGCTGTCTTGTCTGATTTGTCTCACTTCATACAAGTAGGAGCTTTCAATGATAAAACTATAGGTGATGATAATGTGAATAATCATTAATTCAAAGTGACCAGTGACTGGAATTCCTATATCCGAAAACATATTTGCACTTTTTTATGGTCTGTGGAACAGAACATGAATTTTTTTAAAAAGAGATAATTGAAGCATGGACATTTAACAATTCTCAAATGGGTTCCAATCTGGTTTCAAATATTAAAAATTTATGTTGATGACACTTTTCATGTCGCCAATATTATGCAGAAACAAATATATCAGCATACGTTTAGACCTATCAGGTCCTCGACAATTCAAGAGATCCTGGGTAACTCATTCACTGATTGTACTGTCGTCGCTGTCTCAGTCTCTGTCTCCTACTCTCACTCTCTAGCTTTCTTGCTCGATCGTTTATCCCTTTACCCAACATCACACTCAAATACACCGTTCTGTTTCCTAGACATATAGCTATGCATCGATTTCTCAAATGAATGTAAGTGCATTTCTCATTCTAGCCAAAATTAAGGATTATTTATGTGTACATATATCATTAAACTCATTGCCGATAAATAATGTGCTCCCCATATGGACTGTAGCCCTGTCAATTTTCTCTCTTCTCTCTTTTTGTAGCTCTTTTATTTTCTTTAAATTCATTCTTGGTGAAGTGCTCTGTAGAGATGACGGCACTGGTGGTGATGAGTCGGCCCAGCAGAGCAGACTTGAGTATGTTCACTGGGACGGTTGTTTGGCAGAGGACTTGGTGGCCAGTGTGTATACCTGGCAGCATCTGCATTGTCAGGACGGCCCTAGTGCCGACCCATGATTGCTGCGTTCAATGCAGATTCAAGTTGGAGGCGGTGGATGGGAGATTGGGTCCAGTACGAGACCCAGTGGCATCGATGGGAGCTGTATTAGCGAGGTGCGCCGAAGCAGACTCATGGCAGTGGCAGATACGATTTTTGGTTACAGTGCTATAAGACAGCATAGGTGGTGTGCGCATTGGCGAGGTCCATCGATGATGTTTTGTGGAGACGGGATCGTTGGAGGTGAGATGACATCGAGAAATGGCGACTTTCTTTCCAGCAGCTGTGGTTCAGCGAAGGAGACTCATGTCTGTCCACCAGACCCGTGATCATTGGTGGAGCATTTAACACAAAAGATTGTTAAGTCGGTAATGTTTTATTTATTTCTTTATTTTTTCTTCCTTTTCGTCCGTTTTTCTGTCTGTTTTAAGATGACACTGGAAAGTGGCAACAGTGAACGAAACTTTTCAATATATTTTTGCAATGTATAAAGCAATAGAATAAACTCAACATAAATCACCATTTTGTGGCTTTCTGCAATGGAATGAACCTTTCATTTCTTGTCGAATTGTTAATGTAAGAACAATTCCATCATGCCGTGTCTCAGCATCATCTAACCAACTCAGTGGAAGGAACTGGTCCTCCATTGTCCCTACCTGCCCGTTCTTTTGCAAGTACTACAGAGCAAATAGATCATAGTGAGTTTTTTTTTCAGGTACATGGTTGTTTGTAAAGCCAACACGAGTTTACTGAAAAGAAGAGAATATAGTACTAGGCTGATCAATTCAAAAACATTCTTTTCTTTTCTCCAATTATCATGATATCAGCATATGTGGTCACTGTCTCTGTTGGTCAACTCACTTTTGCGATATGTACGTTATTTATAAAAGCATACGGGCGTTTATCGAACTACGTTTAAAAATGACGAAACATTTTTATATAATGTTTGGAAAATATCATCAATCAATCCTGGCTATTACAATATGGTTGTTCGAGAGCAAATATTGAGACCCGCTCTTTGTGTTTCTGCATTTCACGACTTTGCTTTACTTAAACATTCACTTTATTTGTCCTTCTTCAGTTCTGTAGTGTTAGAAACGAACATGCAAATGTAAATAAGTAAATAATTAGAGAGATAAGTAGATAAATAAATCGGTAGATTAATTCGTATAAACAAAGTTGTTAAACTGATAGAGAAGTAAGCAAATAAATAAACAAATAATCGATAAAAATAGAGACAAAGATAAATGGATAAATAAATAAATAGATGAAAGAATGTATAAATGAATCAGTGAATTAATGAACAAACGAACAAACAAACAAATGAATGAATGAACACATTGAACACTGTGAATCCATTATGCCTGGTTCACAACTGTTTTTGTAGATGTAGAAAATGTCCATAAGTTAATCATCATAGAATCCCTGCAGTGTGGAAACAGGCACTTCGGCCTAACCAGTTGACTGCAACCCTTGGAGAACCCCACCCAGACCCATCCCCCTATAACCCAACTAAGCTACACATCCCTGAACACTACGAACAATTTAGCATGGCCAATCCACCTAACCTGCACATCATTGGACTGCAAGAGGAAACTGGAATACCCGCTAGAAACCCACGCAGACACGAGGAGAATGTGCAAACTCCACACAGACAGTCGCCCAAGGGTGGAATTGAAGATAACAAGGTGTAGAGCTGGATGAACACAGCAGGCCAAGCACCATCAGAGGACCAGGAAGGCTGACGTTTCGGGCCTAGACCCTTCCTCAGAACATTTGAAACCGGGTTTCTGGTGCTGTTAGGCAGCACTGCAAACCACTGAGCCACCATGCCACGGTTATAAAAAAAGAGTTCTGCTATGATATATGTAATTTCCAGACGTCATGGTTTATAACAAGACGTACAGGCGTAACAAGTCATTCTTTCTAAGTTCCTGTCCCACTTATTCAGTCTTTCTATCTCTCTAATCCTGATTCTATCTTTCTTTCATTATCCCTCTTTCAATATATCTCCACATCTGTTCTTACTTCTCTTCTTACTGATGTATGCATGGTATTTCCTCACGGCATAAACATATTTCTTGCTGAAAAATATGTAACACTTGTATATCGTTCGCATGATCCCCTGTGTTTTATTACATGGTCAATTGCTATCTTTGGAACGCTGGCAATATCCCTGAATCGAATCCAGTCCTATCTTTCACCAGTCATCATGCATTTTTATCAAGTCCGAAGTAATTCCACCTACTGATCATTGTTCGTGTATGCATATAAGTATAGTTTCAAGTCAGCATAACAGGCAGGAAAAATTGTTATCATCATAAGTTGGCGCTTGATTCATGCAAATAAATTTAGCTTGCTTGTAAAGTTATTAGCTTGTTCTTCATTAAACTTGCAATGTGAGATATTCTTTGTTTTCTTTAATTCGTGCTCTGTCCCATTTCCAAATATCAGTAAAGACAGCAAGTGAGCTCAACTTCAAAATGATACTTTCTGAAAGATTTGGTTAAGAAGGGAAGCATGCATATAGCCGTTGGTCTGTTTGTGCTGATTATGCAGAGTGCGCCTTCCACTTTTATATTTTTTTGAACAATTGACTGTCACTTGCATGCCCTGATTGATCTCACTTGATTGAAGTTGAATTTTTCATTAATACAAATGTAGGTGAACAGAAACTGTCACCGGTCCCAAAATATTAATTCTGATTTTCTGCAGAGATACTGGCAGACATGCCAAGGTTTTCCAGCAACTTTTATTTTCGTTCCTGATTCACAGCATCTGCAGTTCTTTCGGTTTTAACTCGAAAGTGTTTAGTCGAGGAGAAATATTGGGAACACTTTATTTTTTTCCCTGTTTAATGACTGAAATTGCTGTGATTTGTATCGTATTTGCTCATTGTATGCTCTGCAGGACAAAATGCAACCACACTTCTTTCGCATGGTTGTATAACGATTTTCTGCTAAATCAGCATTGAATTTAATAATTCACATTTTCTCTCGGTTGACCCTGCTGAAGTTTTGAAATGATGCAGAAACAAGGAAGAAATGATACGTTGATCACACATTTCATTGTTTTTATTCTCTCTCAGTCCAACTGGCTGTCATCGTGTATATCTGTCTCCGTGTTTAACTATACCTTGCTATTTATCTCACCTCACCCCTTCTCCGTGCAGAAGCACACACAAACGTTTTTATCTAAATTTATAAATGTGTGTGTAGAGTACATCTCAATCTAACTGAGTAACTTAAACTAGCAACCTTGTCCTTCTAGCGACGTTCAACGATTTATTCGTGTATCCATATTTCATTTCGTTCAGTCTCAATAACCCATATGCTGCGCTTTCAGGTTGTATCCCTCTCCTTGGTCGTCAGGAACTAAGAGGCAATACATTTTGCTTTTCTAGTCGATGCAATGTGACATTCCCTTCTTTCCGAATGAATGGTTGTCTTAAGACCAACTCCAAATAACAGTTTCTCAGCATCATCTGCACTGTCATAAGTGAAGTGACCTATTTACTGACAGACGTTTTAATTCTGTTGTTCATATCTGCTTATTCTTTCACAAGTGCTGCAGGGCAAAATGTGTGTACTTGAGAATGTACTTAATGTACTTAATGACTGAAATGGTGCACGGACATTTGAATGGCAAAAAAGCCATCATGGAATCTCAATTTTAATGAAAAGACGTCAAGTTTTAATATGTGCATTGATTGAAGAGCATCCTTCTCTCTCTCTCTCTCTCTCTCCCTAATTCTAACTCAAACTTTCTGAAATTCTCTCGTGTTCTCTCTCTCTGTCTCTCCCCCCTCTCTGTTCTGTTCTGATGGACAAATAATTGTTGTAATTCTTCTGGAAGACATTTACTGGTACATTGATTCTCAAATGAATTACAGCTACATGCATCAGAACTGCATTTCTGTTTTCTGGGGGATTGGGAATTAAGACTTCTTCGTGTATTCATATTTCATTTATTTTATTATAAATCAATCTTGAGCGCTCCTTAAGGGTTATAACGCTATCCATTGTCAATTTAAATGAATATACTTCTTTCTTTTGTGATATTCAGATGGAATGCAAGTTTCTTTTCTTTCTAAATTCATGATCATTGTAAGTACAAACCTGTCAAGCAGTCTCTCAGTATGGTCGACTCAACTCGGTGACAGAATTGGCATATTATTGTCCATACCTGCCTGATGCTTTGCTAGTGCTGCAGGGCAAAGTGTATCAGCATTAAAATGTTTCTCAAGTACACAAATATATGCAAAGTATACATTAGCTCATGGTTTCACTGAAAAGATGTGGATAACCTATTAGGTGCATTAAAATAAGATCGCATTTTTTTTCCTTATTGTTCACACAGATATTTATTAAGACACGCGATGCAATTGTCACTATGTCTCTGTTTCCTTTGAACTCACTTTTGAAATAAACAATTTATCTATGAAAGCACATATCTCCTCGATAGGCTTATATTAAACTCCATTTTTTAAAAAATGAAATGTCATTATCTCACAGCTTTAAACCTATCTTTGACCAACATTGAAAACTATTGTGTGTCTACGAAACAAGGAATGTGCAAAACATTCTTCATGTTTTATCTTTTTTTTAAGTCTCTGCTTTTAAATGTTGTCTTTTTATGGCTTTTTGTATCGTTTTATGTCTATTTATGTCTTTTCTGACAACATTTACCTTAGTTGTCCTTCTCCAGTTCAAAAGCGTAAAATACAGACTTTTAAAAAGATATCGATAGATAGATAGATAGTACATAGATAGAACCAATACATATACTGTGGTAACTGAAAAAAATCTGTGATATTTGAGAACAAAAAAAAATCTGGTTTAATAGAAACAAACATCTATTCTGCTTTGTCTCCTTTTCCAAAATTATGTTTCATGTATAATTTCCTCATTACACGAACAAACTTCATCTTTCAAAATAAGTATCATTTGGTTCTCTTTTGCATGGTCCCCTGTCCTTTGATGTGTAGTCAATTGTTTTTTTTTAAACTAAGTCAGTATGTCCGATTCATATCAAGACCGATGCTTCACAGGCATCATACATTGTTATCATTTCCAAAGTTATGTCACATTCTGTTATTGTGCATTTCACACATGGGGACATTTGCAATACATGTTTATAGGCAAGAATAATGTTAACCCTGTTCTATTGGAAATTGTCTCATTGGAATACATACATTTTGTTTGTAGAGCTTACCGGCTTTTTCCTTCACCAGATCTACAAGGTGAAAGGTAAATTTGTTTTTAATTAGTATCCTATCCTATTATCAAATATCAGCTTCAGAATTCCACGATGTTATCAAAAGAAGTATGGCATATTTGTCTTCCTTTTAGAAACAATTCATTTGAAAGAAGAAAGAATCATACAAATAGGCACTGGCCTGCCTGGGATTCTTATGCAAAAAACGTAATTCCTGCTTTTCTTCAAGTATGTATGCACCCGTCACGTTATAAACGCTGTTTCATCTTACTTGACTGAAGTACGATTTTTCAAAAACACACTCGAAGTGAACAAAACGTGAGACAATATTGATTCAACTTGATATGTGAAGGACGAACGTCAGTCATAGCTCATTAAATTTTAATTTGTCCGGTGACAGAAATTACTACAGTCAGTAAGTCCTTTTCATTTTTTTTTCCACTATTCAATCCAAAATGAAACAAAACCTTAGTTTGCGTGGCTAGATTTTTTTTTTTTTGAACAAAATCAATACCAAACTCAACATTTGCATGTCCTGTAGGCTGATATTTTCAATGTTGTAAATGATAGAGAAACAAGGAAACAATGGAACTTTGTGTCCAAACATTTCCTGGTCAATTCATTACGATTGCACATTTCTCTCCACTGCTGCTTGCCTTTCTCTCTGTCAACCTTCTGTATGGCTGTCTGTACATCTTCTCTGTTTCTCGATCTTCCACTCACTTCTATCACTCGCCCATATATAAGCACACACAAGCTTTTCCATTTTTTTTAGATATTTATATGTGTATGTGTGTGTGTGCGTGTGTGTATATTCATCGAATTCTTAAGTTAAGAAAATCTACTGTCCAAATTTAATGTCTCTCATTGGTCATAGGCAATCAACAGACGTCTCTATTTTGCATTATTAGTTGTTGGAATGTCTTATCATTTTCCTTCCGAATGTATGTCCATCGTAAGAAAAGTCACAGAGAGGAGTTTCTCAGAATCATCTTTAACATCATAATGGCACAAACATATTCGTTGACAGACTTTATCATCTTGCTGTCCATACTGGCTTGCTCATTCACATGTGCTGTCGGGCAAAATAGAATAGAGGTGAAACATTGCATTGACATCCAAATGTCAGCAAATCCTCCATGAGCAATCTATTTCACTGAAAATTAAAATGGATCACAACAAGTCTGTCAATTACTGAACATCCTTCTCACAAAATTCAATGATCATGATGTACAATGCAACAGAAATCTGCCTCTGATTCCAAGATAATACCTCGGTATGAGAAATGCTTTATGGGTGGAATACATAAGTCGCATTATAGATATTTGGAATGAATAGCTCAGAAATAGCACGTTAAGTTAACATTGTTAACAGACGGCAGACAAAAAATTATGTAAAATTACCTATTGTAAACAAATGTCTGTTCTGATTTGCCCCGAGACATAAATCTCTATCTCTTCTCCCACTACATGTCCGGTATTTCGTGCCATATTTTACTTACAAACTCCATTCTTCCAATCTCTTCAAAAAAAGTCACGTCCCATGAATAATTGATAAATGTTTTGGTTTTTTCTTTTCTCTCTCTCCAATGGGGACTGTCCTTTGTTGTGTCGTTGAAAGTATGGACGTTTCCTCAAAAACATGCATGACTGTTACCGGTTATCACACTTTATTTTCACATCCAAAGTAATGTCATGCGCTTATCTGAGTACTAGTAAGCAGCTCAACTGCGCAGCAAAATTATCGGCACAATTACACCAGGCATCCTAACGTTATCAAGTGATCTTTTGGTTCGGTCTATTTTGTTTATAAACTTGCCAGAGAGATATTTCATCAGATCTGCAAAGAGAAACAAACATTTATTTTGTACTCTACCAGTTTCAAATATCAACAATAACAGGAACACTGTCTCACCTTCAGAATCCAACTGTAACATCAAGTAAGCAGTGATACATTTTTCTTCACTTTAGAAACAATGCAGTGAAAAAAAATATACAATTCGGTATAGGTCATTCATAGTGGTTTGACCAGATAGCTCCATTATCAGTTTTCTTTCTTTGGATGTGTACCGTTTTATTGCAGGCCTTGGTTCGTATAATTTGATCAAAGTTCATTTTTTTCCAAAAAACGTAAATCTCGTTAACTGAATCAGTATTGATCTGAAAGTGATTATTGGAGGAGAAACAGTGTTCACAGTCTAATAAAATTTCACTTTTCCAGTGGTTGAAATTGGTGTAGTCCATACCTTCAGTGTAATTCTTATGCTCTGTAAGCCCAAATAAAAACAATTTTTTAGTTGTTTGCATGGCTAAATAACTATTATAAGCAGAATAGTCGTGAATTCATAATTCATATCTCCAGTAGGTTGAAGTTCTCGAGATTGTAAACTTATGAACAATCAATGATGTCACGATCTTTGTGTTGAAACATTTCCTCTGAATACATTTCAATCACGCTGTCATCTCTGTCTGTGGTCGACTTTTTGGATATCTATCTGTTTGTCTCTCCATCTATCTGACTCCCTCGATCTCTCTGTCACTCTGTCTCTCAGCCTCCCTTTCACTGTCTCACTCATATTCTTCCCCTCGCTTAACCAAAATCCACCCGTACCTCTGACATGCAAAGTCAATATTTTTCACTCTCTTTTAGATATATATTTGTTCTTAGATTTGTTAATTTAATCACTTGTAATATCAACATAATTGTAGCTCTCTTTATAGCGACATATAAAGATTTATTCGTCTATCCAAATTCTATCGAACCCAGCGTCAATGAATACATGCTCTCCTTGTAGATTATACGCGTCCACTTTGTCGCGGGGAAAAAACAAAAAAAACAGATATCTCTGTTTTTTAGTATTAGTCGATTGAGTGTTCCATTCTTTTTCTATCCAAAAGCATCACCTGGGAAGAAACATTTCATAGAGTAATTTCTCAGTGTCATTTATTTCTACCATGATATTGTCACTAACAAGCAATTGAAAGTATTCTTAATTTTGTCATTAATACCTGCTTGTTCCATCATAAGTGCTGCAGGACAAAGTAGCGCAGAATTAACATGTCACATTGGCAGCCAAATAACAACGCGTCAGCATTTGATAGGGTTCTCTCTCTCTCTCCCTTCTGTGTCTTTCTCGATCTCTCTCTATGTGTGTCTGTCTGTCTCTGTCTCTTGCCCTCTGTCTCTCTCTCTCTCTGTCTGTCTCTATCTCTCTCTGTGTGTGTATCTCTTGATCGCTCACTATCCTTCTGACCTTTCTGAAGTTTCAAGTTTCATCTTGCATGAACATGTTTTCTCCCTCTGGACCTTGGTCTCTTAACTTTGTTGTATAGTTTCTATCACTAACTACAGCAAAAATAAAGGGACGTTCCTTGGATAACCAATTAACATGTCGCAGGGGCAAAAAATTACGGTGTTCAAGATTCTAATTTTACATAACTTAACATTCTCAAGATTACAAGATAAATGACAAACAAGCATGTCAGCATGATTTCTGCTCAAACGTCCATGGTAAAATTTTTCATCAATCCCACTGTCAGTCCTGTCAGTGTCTGTCCATCTGTCTATCCATCTGTCCAGCCATCTGTCTATCATTCGGTCCGACTGCCTATGTGTCTGTCTGCCTGTCTGTCTGTCTGTCTTTCTATCTATCTATCTATCTATCTACCTGTCTGTCTCGATGTATGTCTACCTCTTTTCGCCTCCTTCACAAGCACACAAACTTTGCACCTGTCTTTGTCGACATAAACCTGTTGATTGCCATATTAGATAAAATACTTCTACTGACAAAGTATCTTCATTTATTTTTCAATTGACTTATTAAGATATCTTCCTGTATCCAGATGTAACATTAAACCAAAGAGCGTTAACGAGCTTTTTTTTTAACTGATCAAAATAAGTGCTAGCAGGCACGCACACATGGATGTAAAGACATTTCATTAGCTTACACTGCAGTAGATATATGAATGAAAACTGCATGAATCTATCAGCTTAAACTAATTTAGATATATGCAAACAACGAGAGAATCTATTTGATTCAACTACGTCAAGGAAGGAAGGCACACGTCTTTGTTTTATCATGGCCCAGTGTGTGTGCTGACGTTTTGAGCTCGAATGGAATTTCCCTGCCTTTGTTTTTCAATGAACCCGACTGTGCAATCCAACAAACATTGAAAATACTCGATACTAATAGTTTACTGCATTTGATGTTACGTGCTGACTTGCTGTTTCTGTGAAATTTTCCTGAGTAATCCTCTCTGCTTAGCGGCAAACAATTCCGTGTTTCTCTGTAAAACAACCTGTCCTTACATATTTTTTTCACTGTCAATCAATTGAACGTTTATATTTTAAATTGAGCCTGAGAAATATTGTTTGAGCAAATCGGTTCACGTCTCATACACCACATTCTACCTTTCAGTTCTCCAAAATACATGAGCAATATATTACATAAGCATTTTGCATTGTTAGATACTGCAACTGATTATATATGATGACATTCACAAGCCATTGAGCAGGTTGTGGAGATACTTTCGTTTAAAAATAATTATTTTGCGTTTTTTTTTAAGTGAGGTTGTAAATGCAGAGATGCAGAAGAGTTGAGGGAGTAAAAGTTTAACAATGGAAAGGAAGTAGTCCGTTCTCGCAGTTCAGTTTTTTTTTGTTTAGTTTGTTTTTTTTTAGCTGTAGCAGCTGCAAGATATTTTGAGTACTAGAAGTGTTGCAAGTTTCAGTAAATAATCCCTCTGATGTTCTCTGAAATTTCTGTCTGGAAGTTATTCCCTCCTGCCCGTAAGAAGCTGTGTTTGAATTAAACTTTTTTTTGCCAAATGTTGTGTTTATGTAATTTTACTACCTGGGAACAGTTACTCAGTTAATGTGCTGTGGCTGGTCAGTTTTGTTTTCCAACAGTTAAGTTGCTCTAAATTCTGCTTTCTTTGTTCATGCTTCGTTTGTAGTGATTACATAAATTCTGTTTTGCTTAAAGCCAATTGAATTGAAGTTGTATCACATCTGGAACACCCACTTCACATCTGTCTTTAAAATAAGAAAATGTTACGGTCTCTGCTTCCTTCTTAAAATAGTTTGACGGAGTCTGTCCTGGCCAAGAACATGGTAATTATTTCAAAAAGCAAACAAATTGCAGTAGTTTAAGGAACGGGTGTCTAAACAGCGAATGCTGCTGAAGCATTGGGTGAGCAACACATAATTTGTCCGACAAATGACGTGTAGTTAATCGGTTGAGTGCATCCGTAGAGCATAATGATTTCTGCTGTGAATATACAATTTGTTCTCTTTAAAGTACCAAACTGTTTTTCTTTTTTTTCTCTCTTGTCGAGCTGCGCATTTATCCTGTATAGGTTTGAATAAATATACATTTCTCTGCTCGCCCTTCAATTGTGCACATTTTGTCTTTTTTTCAGTATAATCCCATCAATCGTCAACAGTCCTAGCCCAACAGTTGTTTTATTTTAATGTCTACCTCCTTCTCACTAAAACAAAATTTTTTTGGTTTGATGCCAACATATCTACGCACGATGTGTCCGTATCATTTATGCGCAGTTTCACCACTATTTCAGGCCACAGTAACAGTTTTTCAAGAATGTGTGCATTCTAAGCCACGCTCTACAGAGCAATTTTGCGAAACATTTTGGATTATCTTAGTGACATAATAACTTCAATCAAAGACTTCTGCATCTCAGCTTCTCAAACTTAAAGCACATTGGAGTCTTAGTCCTGTTTTTCTATTCGCGTCTCCAATCGTCTAACAGCAATATAAATTCATCTGGTGGTCTTTCGTATGCCTGCCTCAACAACGCCTGAAGCAGCACCTCCGTAATGCCGCGCCACTGCACATGAACTGAATCCTCATTCTGATTGTGAAAACCTTGTGTTCAAATCTCTCTAATCTGTTCCTTACATAGTGTTTCCTTCATCAGGGTATACTTCTTCTTCTTGAACATTTTGCTCAGATCATGCTAACCGTGCCAATTTAACCTTAGGCTAAATTGCATAAAATGATTCTTCACTGTCTGATCAAGAAGACAAATGCTCTTTGATATGAAACAAATTTATTACCTGAAAATACTTTGGAAATTTTACAAAAAAATTAGTGAATCTATTAGCTTGAACTACTTGGGTCTCACGTCCTACAACTTATCAGGGACCCGCTACAATGGCTGACATTTGGAACTTGATCTCAACTTGCATGACCATTGTCCATGAATCTGGTATGATAGTGGAGTCCAAAGAACTTGGAAAGACCCTGGTATAAACAAAATGCTGGATTTGATGTAGTTTGCTGAATTTTCCCTTTGGAGTACATTTTCCAAGAATTCTTCTGTGCTTGGTGGCGAAATACTATTCCAGATATGGCTGCAAGCCAACCTATATTCACAGCAAGTCCATTTTGCAAAATAAACTGTCCTCATCTATTTTTTCTCACTCTCCATCCATTATATCAGACCATTTCATGTTAACTCTCGATGATCTCTTTCGTCGGTACGCTTTTCTGTTGTTTCATACATACCAACACATTTCGTTTACTGCATTGTTCAACAAATTACACAGTCTCGATATGTACTGTCATCATGCCATTGTCTCAAGTAATGAGCAAGCAATTATGACTGTAATTTATGACAATAATAATATATGACAGTTAAACATGGAAGACTCCTTTCGTTTTCTTCGATTGCATGGGCCTCATAAGAACAATTCCATTGCAGAGTTTCTCAGTTTCACCAAACCACTATATTGGAAGACATTGAAATTTTATTGTTCATTGCTGCCTGTTTCCTTCCAAGTATTTTGGTACATAATACATTAGAAATGTACGAGAAATTCTCTACCCCGTTTTATCTCCCTTCTGCTCTAATGCTCTGCTTCATATTCTCCCTCAATCGTTCCTTCTCTCTTAGTTTTTAGTTGTTCATACAATTCCCCGGTGAAGTGAGAATTAACATAAATCCATACACTTTGGTTTTCACAAGCTCTGCACAAGTTTTCCACAGTATATCTTACACGTTTGATATTATCTAATTACGTCTGTGGTATTTTATTTTAACAGATGTTTCATATTCTCTGTTAGCATGGACATCGTTGTATGTTATGAAAACTGAAGTATTTCCTTGTGTTCACATGAACAGAGTCAATAATTTCTATTGGATGGTTACACAGAGGAATAAGTTGAAAGTTTGTTCATGCGTATTGGTTTGTTCCATTTCCAGTTCTGCATAATGACAGAGTACACTTTTTAATGTTACTTGTTCTGTCTAGAGAATCGCAATGGCAATCAGCTGATTTATTTTAATTTGAATGGGGCAGATATATTGCGATGTGAGGCAATTGGTGCCTTACCGTTTCTAATTTTATTGATGGTATTAATTTGAGATTAAGCTTAAGGACAACGAAAATTAAAAACGAAAAAGTTGTCATTACTGTGCATCTCTCATTCTCAGAGTGCATTTAGTTTCCTTGGTATCGGTATATAATTGTCTATATTTGCTCACCTATCAATCACCCTTACGAAGTCCAAAATTATCATTCAGATTTTGTTGAGCTGGTCAAAAGATTAGTGCACAAATATTTTGGTCAGTAGCAAAGGAATGCCAATCATCTTCAAATTACAACTTTGTTCCAACACTTATCTTCTCTACATCTCTTTTGTTCTATGGAACACAACAGCATAGTTTTAAGCTTTATTCACAAGCGTTCCATTTTACTAGATATTATTCGTATTAGCTATACACGTTGTTGATTCACTGCAAACCAAACTCCACCTCTTAAACTTGAAGTATGCGATGCTCATAACCGAAGTTCTGACAGCTTTTTCGACGAAACCCTGATATATCTGTGACTTCCTCACACATTCGTTGTTTTTTCTCACACTCAACAAACAACAAACACCCTCCCCTGCACTTATCTAATGAAGTGTTTATCTATGAAACCGTCTATGTTCACTCGTTGGCTTTTAACAAAATTTCAAAAAAAAAAAAACGGTGTTACTATAAGATATTATTGAGCCTGTTATAAATCTATCTTGGCCATTACCCTACAGTTACGCATGAACAATGAATGTCCCCGTTCTTTGGCTCATTTATATGTCACGACTTCATAAACATTCAATACTCCGTTTCTTTTCCCTAATTCAATGCAGCAGAATACAGTGGAGTTGAAAACATATAAATTGAATGAACATGACTAATTGACTTTTTCTAATTAGTTAACAACTTACACAGATGATTTGGTGTTGGGAAACATTTTGTGCATGTCTAAGTTCGCAGATGACACCAAGATGAGTGCGCAGAGTACACTGAAAGTCTACAAAATGTTAAGTGAATGGCAAGGGTCTGGCAGATGGAGTAAACTATTTATAAATGTGGGGTCATCCATCATTTTGGTAGGAATAAAAAAAGGACTATTATATGGTGAAAAATTGCAGTATGATGCTATACAGAGAGACCTGGTATCCTTATATATGAATCACAAAACTTTGCTTTGAAGGCACAGCACGGAATTAAGTAAGAACATAGAATATTGTACTTCATTGCTTGACGGATGGAGTTTAATAACAGGGAGGTTATGGTGCAGCGTCATAGAGTGTTGGCAATTCTACATCTGGAGTACTGCGAACAGTTTCGGTCTCCTTACTTGTGAAAGAGTGCACTGGCACTAGATGGAGTGTGGAAGATTTTCACTCGGTTGTTTCCAGAGTTCCAAGTGTGGGTGTATGAGGAGAGATTAAGTAGACTGGGATTTTACTGTTTGGAATGAGGCAGATCTTCTATTACCATAAAATAATGAAGGGAATGGATATGATAGAAGCAGGGATGTTTCTTCCAGTGGCGGATGAAACAAGAAGTAGTGGGCATAGCAACGAAATAAGGAGGAGGAGATTTCAGACTAAGCTGAGAGTGAACCATTTCTCACAATGGTTTGTGAATCTCTGGAAATGCCTGCCCCGTGAAGCATTTGAAGTTAATTGGCTGTTTTTTGTTTGTTTGTTTGTTTTTTTTTAATTGTCTCTTTCAGAGAAATGTAGATTTTTGAACGTTGAAGGAAGTAAAGTTTATTCTGAGTGGGTGGGCAAGTGGAGCCGAGTTCACGTTAAAAAAAAAAGACCACCATCATCTTATTGACTGGCAGAGCAGGTTCGGTGGCCATTGGCCTACTTCTGCTCTTACTTTTCTCTATCCTTATGTTCTTATGTTAATACGACTCCGTGACAGTTGTAGTTTAGTCAGTTGTTATATTTGAAACAGTAGAAATATTGCACATTTCACATTTACCATCATATAAGCATTTTTTATGCACATTTGTATTGAAGGTTTAAAGTGCGACTCCTAAAATCATAGTTTTGCCAATGGTACATTGGAATATTCTTAGTAACCTTACCAGCTTATCCCTTCGTAAAACAGGAAAGATGAAACAGACCTGCTCCCATTCCACAACATCAAAAAAAACTGGAAAATTACTCAAAATCAGAACGCAGTGGCGTCATCAAAGGAAGATTCATACTTTTATCTTCCTTCTAGTTATGAAACAGTTTTGAAAAAAAAAATCAAAACATGCATAATCTCCTGCATTACTTTGTGCAAACATCTACATTACAATTTCTTTGACTATGTGCGTGTATCCTTCACATTGCAGGATATGATTGTTTTCACTTGATCGAAATTGGGTTACTTAATGAAGTAAACCTACGTGCACAGAATTCAATAAATGTTGCTCCGAATTTCTTCTATGTGGTGGGGTGGGTGGGAAGGAATGTCTGCAATTCATTCAATGACCACTTCTCCACTCATTTAAGTTGGTGCATCTAATATTTTGTTGCATTTTTCATAGTTGTTTTTTTTTTTTCAAATACAGGTATTTGCATGGCAGGTATCTATTCTCTGAAAACAAAAACATTGCCAAACTCCATAATTCAAGATTCCTGTTGACTGTTTGTCTCGACACTGGAGAACGATTCTCTTTCTCTAATTCTCCCTTTAAGCCTATCTCCTTGTGTAAGTGTCACTTGCTCTCTTTCTGTGCCGCCGTCCACCAAACACAGCCAAGCATCGTCTTCTTTGTAGACGTATAGCTGTAAATCCAGCTCTTAAGTCAATAACGTGAACATGCAGTTCAACTTTGTTTTATATTCCAATGAACTATAAAACAAAATATTCTGCATTCATGATCCATTTTACTCTTTGTTAGTAACTTCATGCTCTCCTTTAGGACAGTACAAATTTCCATGATCATGAATAGACCACATATATCTCGACTTGTAGTATTAGGCAATGAGATTTTGCTTTCGTTTCTTTCCCAATGCATTGTCATCATAAGAATCACGCCAACACGTACTTTCTCAGCAACCCAAACTGAAATTTTCGAAGGAAAATATATGAAAATATATTTTCGAAACCTATCTGTTCCTTTTCAAGTTCTGCATGGCAAGTAGATTGAAAAAAAAATGTCGCTCAGGTAGTGAAATCACAGCAAACCCAACATTGCTGCATAGTTCTGCTGCATAGAAGCGAATACAATGTGAGTTGCATCAAATGAAGAATTTGCATGTGATATTTTTTGACCACACGATCCAATTATCAAGACATGCAGTGGAATGATTCCTCTCTCTGTTTCTTGGGAGCCCACTTATGTGATAGCACAACATCTACGAAAGTGTACATTTTCTTTCATAACATTCGATGAAACTCGTATCATTAATCACTCCTGCCCACTCCCAAGGATAGTAAGAACTGTCGATGCTGGAGTCAGAGATAACACAGTGTGGAGCTAGAGGAATACAGCAGGTCAGAAAGCATCAACGTCAACTTTCCTGCTCCTCTGATGCTCCCTGGCCTGCTGCGTTCCGGCTGCCCACTCACATGTGTTTATCGTGATGCAACGTTGATCTCCTCTCTATGGTTATCTACATGTCACAGCTTTATCCTCCAATATCCTGACTTTCTTTGTCCTTCTTCCATTCTGCAGCGTGAACTACAAATAAATAACAAAAAAATAAACACAGATACATCAGTAAACGAACGTGTATAAATAATGATAGATGGATAGACAGACAGACAGATGAATGGACACGTGATGTTAGCATTGTGCATTTAATATGTCCAATTTAGAATGGTCTGTGATTGCTTAAAAATGAACATGGATTAGTAGAAACTGAGTTCCATTTTTGATTTGCATAAAAGACAGTCATTTTGTTTTAATTTAAAAATGCACATGGGATCTCTCTCTCTCTATCTGTCCCTATCTTCGTCTCCAGATGTGTGTTCAAGGTTCTTTCCACAGGTGAGTGCATTATTTCTTCACTCTACTGTCAGATCTCTCATTGCATATTGTTACTTAAAATTAATACGACTTTTCTGTTGCATGATCTTGTGTCTTTTGTCGTATAGTCTATTGCTGAATATGAAACTCTAGACGTAGCCCTGAATCCCGAATAGATCACGGCTGTCACATCCAAAGTAATGCTTCATTCAATTCATAATATAGGTAAGCTGCCTATAAGTACAGCTGACAGGCAGGTTTATAGGAAACAGTAATCTTAAAATGGCAGTGTTGGCATCGGATCCACTGTAATACATATATCTTGTTTGTCAGCTTACCAGCTTTTTCTTTCGCCAGATCTTCAAGGCAAAGCAGACGTTTTAATTATTTATTTATAATGCGATCACCTTCCCTTTTTAAAATATCAGCAAACATATGAAATGGCACGACATCAAAATCCAACTATGATAACAATTGAACAATTAAAACTTTGAACTTGTTTTGGAAACGATAGACTTAAAATAACATTTTCAAATAGGCAGTGGTACTACTTTTGTGGATATTGCATGCGTGTTCAGCTTTTTCCACATGTACTCCGCCAGATGCCGGGTTGTAGCCATTCTGGGGAGACAGATTGGAGAGCGGAGCAACAAGTTCTGCAGCAAATGACTTTGATACTTTTCGATGGCAACCAATCGGTACCAATGTTCCAGTCTCAGAAGCACAAATTGAACATTAACTATTCTTTGCCGCTTCTGAGTCTTTTTTTTTCAACTGTGGCATTTTTCATTCTATCCCGGCCTTTCAGTTTTGTTATTTTATCTTCTCACTTCTTGGAACTGATAATACATTTGATAAAATCACTGTTGACAAAACCAAGTGCATTACTCTCGGAAACACATTTTTAATATCCTCCTCGAAATCGAATTAGTTTCTCAAAAAAATCATAAAATGTAACTTTACGTCCACATCAACAGATGAGGAAGCAAGGGACGAAACTACTCGACAATTGCATTGCGACACCAGTTACCTGTCAGTTTTTCCTGTAACATAACTGAGACAAATGTCTGAAAGAGGAATGTGATTGCATATTCGTAGGTTTTTGGAGCTCCAATTATAAACTAAAAAATTCTTAAGCACTTTCGACTCTTCATTTTTACAATTCCCATGTCTATGGTCACCTATGTCGACAGATCTGCTCTGAAATCAAAACACTCTATCGTGGAGTTTAATTTCGTGTTGTACAATTTCCTGGCAGTTCCTCACAGGTTTAGCATGTTCCAGTAAGAACTGATACAACGGAAAAAAAGTGTGGAAAAGTAATAAAGAAAAGGGAGAGTGACAGATGCAGAAGTGGTCTAATATTTCAGGCCTATTTTATTTTCCATTGAAAATCTTACTTTACAGATTTGTCCAAATATTTCCTGAATCGACGATCGTGCCGTTCTACAGCATGTATCTGATCCATTGACGTCTTATTATATTTTCGCAGCCAGGTTCACCATCAAAGCCACAGTTGTACATTGGCTATCATTCTAGAAAATGTACCAGCTTTACTTTTTATATTTGCATTTATAATTTTATCGGTCCTAAAGGATACACTCATTTTTGTAAACAATTGTTTATTTTGGCAGACTCTCTAGGTGATGAAATCAACGTAAATATCATTAACTTGTCTATTGATCTCCCAGTTAATCAGAAGTTTCAGGTCTATAATGTTGATAAAATAAAATTAAAGCAAAATAAATCAGATTTGACCATAGGTACAAACATGTGTCTACACAGAAATGCAGATCAAATAATATTTGATCAATATGTTGTGTAGTACGACATCTGGCTGCTGACTATCATCTAAATCATTCATTCTGCTGTTTCCTTTTCCCTTCATTTTCTCCTAGTTAGGCTTTTACAGTAACATTTATCTCATCTCTCTCTTTCTTCATAACTCACTCAGGTTCACACCTACACCCGTCAATCCTAATTCTATATCTCCATCTTCATGAAATTTTGCCACTCCACATATCTCTTCTGTCCACCCCGCTATTTGTGATTACTTATACCTGTACAATTACATCCTTAATGTTTTTACTTTCTCCATGCCAATTTGCCATTCTCTGTTAGGTGTATATTTCTAAGGAAATTAAGTTTTCTAAATTTGTATACCAACTGTGTCCAATGCGCCCCCCCCCCCCGCCCAAGTTATTCATAAAGGTCGCTCATATTCCAACCTCCTTCAAGCAGTCTGTGTACATCATTATATTTTTAACAACGAAAGCATATTCCATCACTTATGAGAATGGCGATTCCATGCATGCCTCAAACGAAAAATAAACTGCTTAATAAGTACAAAAACGTATTAGAAATAAATAACAGAACAAATTTGTCACAGTTCGAGCACGGAGCACTTGTTACCATTATCTTTATTATTATTGCTACTATTATTATATTATTACTATTACACAGAACTGAATTCAACGTTAAAATGACTGGGTCACGGCTAGCAAAAGAAAAAAAAAATCAGAATATGGAGAAGTTGTGTTTGGGATTAAATATGACACGCCAAGTAAATGAACAAATATTACTGCCTGCTGAAGGAGGACATATCAACAATCCAAAATGTTATGGGATACAAAGTATCATGTATTGGAGATAAAGGAAGAAATCAGCATTAGTAGGGGAAATGCATTTGGTTAACCGACGAAATTCAAGGGCAAGAAAATGTTCCATTATCAGAATTTACAACCAAGATCATTTCAGAGAATTTCTGCTGAAATAGTGAGTAAGTTGGACACCATCAGCAAAATTTCTGTAGAAACTGGAACAGTCACTATGGGCTAGAGGGGAACAAGGTTAACAACACCACAAAAACATTAAGACAAAAATGAGCAGATATTAACAAACCGAGCAGAATCGTATCGTGATTTCGGGAAACTCCTGAAGGGCACTATAAATTAAATGAAAGCAGAATTCTTCGAAGACAGTGGCAGAAATGAACAGAGGCAACATATTCTTTTTATGGTAAGGAAATCATACCTGATCAAACCACTGGAACTTTAGAGAATATAGTTGACAATGGGAGTCAATATACGTGGCTTACATGTAATTTTAGAAGCCTTTTGAACAGCTCCTACGTAAGAGACAACACAGTGTTGAGTTGGAGGAACTCAGCAGGTCAGGCAGCATCAGAGGAGCAGGAAAGTCAACGTTTTGGGTCAGGAACTTACATCAGAACCAAGTAAGGAGAAGAGAGCTGGTAAACACATAGGGAGAGGAGAGGTGAGGGTGGGCGAATATAGGTGGTGTTGGTGATGAGTGAATGCAGGTAGTTAGCAGTGGGGATTGGTCAGTAGGAAGGATGGGGTGGATACATCGGGAGCAAGCTGGACAGTTTGTGTCAGTTCAAGGAGGCGAGAGGAAGGATGGATGGAGCTGAGGAAAGGTAGGTGGGGTGATGATAGGTGGATGGAGGTAGGGAGTAGTGAGGATTGTTCAGTTGGAAGTGTGGGGCGGATACACGGGCCGGGGGAGACAGGCAAGTTGTGTCAGTTCAAGGAGGTGAGACGGAGGTGGAGAGGTGCTGGACGTGGGGAGGTGGCATTGTGATATATGGATGCTGGTCGTGGGTAATAAGGATGAGTCAGTGGGAAGGGACGGGCGGATAGATGGGGAAGATTATGGCCAGTTTGTGTCAGGTCATAGAGGCAAGGATGAGAGGGAGGGTTGGGCGTGGGATGAGGTCAGGGCTGGGGAGATTTACAAACTGGTGAATTCTGCTGAAGATGTCATGCAGTTTGGCGTCTTTTAGCATTTCCATCAGGAATCTGGATGTGCATCCACTGCTTTACTATCGTTCCCCCATGCTAGATCATCCATTCTGCACCGATGATGCTGTGTCCGGAAAGAATGACCGGCCGGGACAGGAGTGGAAGGAGCTGCAGGACGGCCAAACGATCATTTTTTGCCGCTGGAGTGTTAATTAGTCTCACCGGAGCGTTCTTTTACATAAGATCTGAAAGGAGGAGGCGCCCACCAACAACCTCCTTAACTTCAGTGACGGTGAATTTGCTGCCTTGCAGCAGAACACCCAGGCAAGAGGAACGGCAATCGTTGCCCATCGGCCAAATCTAAGGCCGTTGGGCCAACAAGTTCGATCATTTCCTGTAGGTGCTGAGGTGTGGTATCCTACACTTCTGCAAAAACAAGTGGTTTTCTTTAATGTTGGGTAAGTAAGCCAACGTGGAACCACATCATGTAGTAGATTAAGGCTACGTACGTTAATACTTACAGTTTTTACACCCATTTTAGATTGATACGAATTTACTTCATGGTTTAAACATGAAGTACGTTTTCCCGAGATCTAATCACTGTGGCAGTCCCTGTATCCCTGCACTGTAGGCAAACAGTTGGACTCTCACAGGGTTGATGTAGATGTCGCATTCGTCTCTCAGGCCACTTCCCCAGTCTGATGTCGTTGGGGCGAGGACAAAGCCAGGAACGTTCTGTTTCAAGTCCGACTGGGGGGTGTTGTTATTCCCTGCTCCTTACTCAATGTTTGTCTGCTCCCGGTTGCCCGGAGCTGTGATATGGAAGAATCCCCAAGTTTCCTGGAAGTAGAGAGCTATGTTTTGCCAGGGTAATCCTGACGTCCACCATTTTCGGGTAGGGTAGTGTACCTCTCCTTCTCCCTAGTAACTGTGATCCTCATTTTTTTGTTGATGGCCCTCCCTCTGTGAGCCCTGTTCATTGTAAGAGCTTCAGTGACCATCCTGCAGCTGCGACTTCCCGTTCTGTAGCTGTGGTCTGAGGGTCTGGCGAGGTTTCCATTCCCTGCTTTTCGTAGCTGATTTCCACTTCCCTGACTCCTTCGTCACCTCATCCTCCTTTGATTCTGAATTCTCAGGAGAAGGATGAATCTGTTTTGCCGCTGTGCTGACTTCACACCTCTCTTCTGCAGCTTGGCTCTTCTTCTGTATGTCCGTCTGTTCATTTTCCCTGCTGGAGGGGGGCACCGTACTGTTCTTTGGAAGGGTTATTTCCACATTGCCTCCTCTTCACATCGGAGCATATGTGGCCCCCTGTCGTGGGCATATTTTATAGAGGTAGTCCTCTTCTCCTCAAATTTTACAGTTCTTTGTCTTTTTGGCTGTCACTTGTCAGGTATACCTCCTCCATAGAGTTCCTGCACAGGATCGCCTTGCACTCTGCCACAATGTGCCATGACCTCCCGCAGGTACGACACTCCTTGGGCTGCCTCGGCTCTCACCAATCGCAAAGATGATCCACATCTTGAACTGCCGGTTACGGACAAGATTCCAAAGTGGTCCATCACATCACTGTTACCGCTTTCCACTTTCATGTACCTTCCCAGCAAGGTCAGAATATCTGCAGCTGGCACCTGGGGGTTGTACGTGTGATTGGTGACCATGTGACTTCTCTGCACAGATACCACAAACAATGGCTCTGCATTCAGGACGGAGAGGGGACCCTCAGCTCCTTTCTCCTCGAAAGACTTCAGGAGGCGCTCGCATTGCTAGACACTGCTGAAAGTCGCATCAAAATATTTACCGCTGAGGAATTCCTGCAGACAGTATACGTCAGCTGCTTAGAATCCACAGCAGTCCAGCACAAACCTCTTCACAAGCAAAAGGTGCAATCGACTTGTGCACATTCTTCCAACTTTTTCACAGTCACCCGGACTGTGTTCCGGACATCCTGGCCTGGGACAGGGGCGTTTGCTGCGGCCATAGCTCTAGGTTGGCTATTTCGGGAATTGGTGTTAGGCTGAAGCCAGCAGAAAGATCCACCAATAGCAAATTAGCTAAACTAACAGGTCTTCAAACGTCGAATCACTTTCCAGCGACGAGCCAAATAGCTTTTATGACTCACAACTTGACACTTGATCTTAGCCAAAAGGCAAAGAAGATCATACAAATATTCCCCACGCCAGCCAGTCAACATCACCGCTCTGCTGCGCTCTTCCAGATCGAAACACAATTCACAAAGTCGTTACCATTCATTCACACCTAAACTTTCTCTCATTATCGCCCCTCAAAAAAGCAATGAACTTAACATAGAAACTTCACTCGTAATTTATTTCACAGAAAAATTCCTGAATCAAATATTTGCTACAGTGTTGTATATAAACTTTAATCAAATACTGCAAAGTACATTTTCAAGGGAGAAGGAATCAGTCTAACTGTGCGTATGACTCATGAGTTAATGATTAACTCATCATTAGAATTTTTTTGTTTAAAGAGTAAAATTTCTTGATGTTGGTTACTTGAATGATAAAAGAGCCAACTGTTTGTATCAAGATATGGAGTGATAAATCGGCAAATCAGAATATCAGTATCTACAAATCGGGCTTCCACCACACTCTCATGCAAGATCCCTCTCTTCTTTTTTTTTAAACTTTTTTAAACTATTATATTTTGTAGTCTAGTGCACTCAAATGGAATTTTTAGGGGATGGTGCGCTTGAAGGAATATTTTTGGTCTTTTTCAAACTTCCAATGATAATATAATTCTCTTGCAACGTATCAAAACCTTTTTTTTTTCTATTATGGACAGATGCCATGGGGAAATATTTGGTCCACTGGTGTGCTACACAGCAATTTCACTTGATTTCTGAGCATCAGGTCAACTCTGCCAATGACCTGTTTCTATGACGATCAGTTTGGCTATTGGGAATTGAAATGTTCTGAAAACAGAAGCATTAGAATGGCATTGGAATTAGTATCCATTTAAAGTCTGGTACTGGTCTTTTTTGTGATTTGTAATGAACTTCGCGATAAAAAGAAGGAAAAGAAAATGTGATAGCAACGGACAGGAAAGCTTTACACTGATATATTTAAATTTAACTAAGCCTTTGCTAGTATTACATCTTTGGCAATGTTTTAAACAAAACGCAGCTCTGAGGTCACAGGCAGTTAATTTTGTGCGAATATTGTAGTAGTTTTTCACATTGGATTCTTGATGAACTAAAAAAGAACAGTCTCTCCAAAGTTTGTATGTTGCACTCATTAAAAATAGAGTATTCAATACCAAGAAATTTCCATACTCGCGATGTCAAGTTCAACAACACTGAATGCACACCTGGATTTGTTCATCAATGCAGAAATTAGAAAAGAAGTATAGGTGATTTAATTATGAATGTTGGAATTGTAACAAACACAACTCAGAGTGTTGACATCGCTATTCATTTGCTTAGAAAATAGTTACAGATACGTCTACTTGGAGTCATAGAATCACACAGTACGGGGCTTTGAAACAGATTAACCATCCACCACGCACACCTCCCCGCCAGATATCCAGACATATTGAGAAATTCATCTAGAAACATTTTTTTAAAAATGTAAATCTGAGGAGATGTGTTCTGGATGAAATTTGTTTGATGAAACCGCCAGCCTTGAAAAGAACTACACACTTCTTTTACACGTTATAAATATATGAAAAAGAGACATCATATATAGTTTTATCTATCTGTCTGTCTGTCTATCTATCAATCTATCTATCTATCTATCTATCTTTCGATCTATCTATCTATACACATGTAAATACATACATATATAGAAATACTACGACGGATTGACAAAAATAAATGAATAATCCAACATAGTAGCACCCATAAACATACCGTTGGCGAAGGCAAATTCATTGAAGTAGATTGCCTCGCATGCATTCCAGAGGCAGGAAGTTCACTTCTGATTTTAGATGTTGCAAAGGGAGAAATAAACTCTTCCACATCAAGCTTCAAGAACCCAACAACTACAACTGAAGACTAAAACTATTAAAAATAAAAAAAACAAAACACTGTTTCTGTAGGATATTGGCCCCAACCATTTAGGCTGCTTCTCTTGTTCCAATTTAACAGCAACAATAAAAAAGGCTCACGAGTTATTTACTTTAGTGCCTTCGGAGTAAACTGCTAGGTACTTCTGTCTCAATCTTTTTTCATAGATAAAGTGCAAAACATGGCTCTTAAAACAATGGTATCAGCACACCTCTCTCTTAAAAAAACAAATTGAACCATCAATATGCAAAGATGGCTTGGTTTAAATAAATCTTAACCTTTCATTACTTTCATTCAAACTACAACGCCTACACATTACATTGGATCTCAGCATGCAACCATTCACTATCATTTCAGTTACTTCTTTTTGGCATAGAATGCCTCTATCTCTCTTCACCAAAGTCACAACACCTCGTCGACAATTATGTTCTGCCATCCTGACAAATGTATAAGTTTCAAATTGAATGGCTGCAATACCAAGTTCTATCTAAACAACTTGGAATGTTAAAGCTTACATTTTTGAGAAACTTTAAGGGATTATTATCAGTCTCAGACAAATTAGTGGCAATATTAATGATGACATGTTGCAACATCAGCCACAAACATAAGGTCTTCTTCTGAATTGCGGAAAATGTCTGTCGGTGATTACTCGATTTTCTGAAAAAATACCCAATAGACTCTCCTATCAATTTTTCATCTTCAAGAGTATAACAATGATACTTACACCACTCACATCGACAGTCACATTGGATGGAATGCCTAAATAAGTGTGACTAACACTGGGGCAGTTGTTAACATTGCATTAAGCTGTCAAATGCTTTTTGACATTCCACTGTACACCGAAACATTCTGCACTTGTTCAAAAAATCAATCGGTGAGGCTACCACACTGCTAACATTTGATTCACACAATTTATAAAATATGACTCATTCCCAGGAATCATAGCAATTACCTCATCGATGATGGTGTGAGGAGCTCCTCAATAACTTTTGCTTTCACAGCTATAGAGTAATCTTTCCATGTCCAACGACATTGCCCAGGAAAGTGACTTGGGCTTTTGAGAATTCACTCTCAGCCAGGTTTATTGCCAATCCAGCCCCCAGGTGTTGATTGAACAATTTCAAAATGATCCTTCCAAGTAGTTATTCATTCAAATGCGGCTGGTGCATTTTTCAAACCAAATACCACTTAACCAGGTATAGTCCATTCAGTGTCGCAAAAGTCAGAGTCTCCTTTGCTCTGTCAAATAAAGATACTTTCCACTATCGTCTGAGCAATTCAAATTTTAAGTATAGGTTTCTTGTCCAGCCTTCTCTGTGCAGTCGCCTGAGGGTGGAATAGGATACAAATAAAATTTTAAAACTGTATTGACCTTACAACAGTCAACAGATAAAGTTCCATCCAGTTGTGGCAACGTTATTATGGGTGAGCGCCATTCGCGCAAATCGTCTCACCTAACCCCCACTCTATTTAAGCTTTCTGTAAGATTTGATACATAAATATGTGGACTCTGAAATCTGACTCACCAAAATTTCCTTAATTAATTTCGGTAGTCCTCTTAGCTCATGACTCAAGCCTAATTCAATCAGACAGAAATTAATTGATTTGTTAAGTCCATTCTTACTTACAAACAGCTACAAATGTAATTCCTTTATGAATATCCTATAAATAGTCTTGACTATAAGCCCTCAATATGGTCTTGAAAGTTTAACGTCACGGTTGTAACTCTCCCTGAAATTCTGTTTGGTGTGCATTTCATTTGATTTTTTTTTCTTTTCTTTCCAAACATATCAATAACCGTTTTAAATAACTGATGTAAAATTTGACCTTTACTCCAATTATATTTCCGTGCTTAGCCCGTATCTGTTTTAAAAAAGTGCGAATTTTTACAATCCATTGAGCCGTGATGTAATGGAAAAAAAGTCAACAAATAATAATACGCATTTTGTTTAAGGTTGGAGCGCAATGCAATCAATTATGATGCTTGTAAAAGGTCCCTGCAATGTTGGAGTGGTTGTAAAAGTGTTGGTTTTATTACTGCCTCAAGGTTTTGAATTTGGTGATGCTTATGAAAATTAAGTTGCATCCTTATCCAATTCGTCCGAGACCTGTTCTTGTTTTTGATTTACCATAACCACTTGATTAAATATAGTTTCCAATAGTGGAACTTTAACTGGGTTATCTTTGTTCTGTGATTTCTCCTCCTGCTTCAACCTGTGGGGTTGTGACATTGTTACCACACAATCAGGAAAAATCGCAGGATAAACATCCCGTGACATCTCAGTTGCTTTACTTTCCGCTGGCATTTCAAACACAGTCGGCATCACACCCATCTGTATTCATGTTATATCGTTACCAAGATTAAACTGTATATCTGAATGGAGAATTTCTCCATTAGTTCTTCCACCATATCATCACTTTTTACTGGAATCTCCAACCTACTTTATATAATAAAACGTTGTTTTTCTCACCATGACTTCTACATATTACTTTTTTTTAATTTCTGGCAATACTCCATTTGAATTACGTATCTCCTCATGTCACATCGTCAAAGATTGACTTGTTCCCTTATCTTTGAAAATCTTATTTTTTTAACATGTTCCCGCTGGCAAAGGTCAGTAAGCCTTACCCATGCAATGAGATCTGGAGCGATCAATAATTCTTGTCTACTTTATACATTCTTTTGCAGTTTTTTACTTTCACTGTGCTTCCCATTACCACTATTATTTTTTAACAAAGAGGCACTTGTTTACTGTATTTTTCCTCTTCCATTGCCCCAGTAATTATTTTCTAAACCACCTACGCTGCGACTTCATGTGGCTTACTTATTACAGTGAAAATACCAGAGCTTTGTTAATTGTATTTCCCGTCATGCGTTCCTTTTGTTTTAATGTGTGGTAAACGATCTTTACTGTCTTCAAAGAGACCTTCTTATGATTTATCATCTGAGGATTTCTTTCTTTTTCCAAATTCTATACTTCGCAGAATGAAATTGATATCGGAAGTCAAAATTTGACACTTGAACGCTTTCATAATCATGTGCCATTTACAGGGCTTTTCTTGCAGTTTTAACGCTGTGCACTTCCACATAAATTCTTACAGCTTCAGGAAGTAGATTTTTGAAATCCTCCAATATGCTCGACACTCTAAGACGTTCATACGTTTAATTTACTTTCAATGCCATTATGCAGTTATCAAAATTACTTTGTTTAATCCTTTAAAACTCAATGTGCATTTGACGAGGGTTCCTCATTAAATTCCTGAAACATTGCCTGCAGGCTTCTGACACTAGCTCATATATACTTAAGATGGTATTTTTCACCTAATGTAACTCGACAGATCCTTCCCTCGAGTGTGATGGAAATAACTCACGAGCTCGAGCAATTGATACAACAAGGTGTAGAGCTGGATGAACACAGCAGGACAAGCAAACTCAGAGGAGCAGGAAAGCTGACGTTTCGGGTCTAGACCCTTCTTCAGAAATGGGGGAGGGGAAGGGGACTATGAAATAAATAGGGAGAAAGAGGGAGGCAGATAGAAGATGGATAAAAGAGAAGCTAGATGGAGAGGAGACAGACAGGTCAAGGAGGCGGGATGAGGCGAGCAGGTAGGAGATGGGGGTGGGGCTTGAGGTGGGAGGAGTGGATAGGTGGGAGGACAGGTTAGGGAGGCGGGTACGAGCTGGGCTGGTTTTGGGATGAAGTCGGGGGAGGGGAGATTTTGGAGCTTGCGAAGTCCACATTGATACCATTGGGCTGCAGGTATCCCAAGCAAAATATGAGATGCCGTTCCTGCAACCTTCGGGTGGCATGGTTGTGGCACTGCAGGAGGCCTTGGATGGACATGTCGTCCAAGGAGTGGGAGGGGGCGTTGAAATGGTTAGAGACTGTGAGGTGCAGTAGTTTGGTGCGAAACGAGCGTAGGTGTTCCACAAAGCTGTCCGCCAGCCTCCGCTTGGTTTCCCCGATGTAGAGGAGGCCACATCTGGATCAGCGGGTACAGTATACCACATTAGCAGGTGTGCAGGTGAACATCTGTTTGATGTGGAAGGTCTTCTTAGGGCCTGGGATGGGGGTGAGGGGGGAGGTGTAGGGGCAGGTGTAGAACTTCCTGCAGTTGCAGGGAAAATTGCTGGGGGTGGTGGGGCTGGTGGGGAGTGTAGAGCGGACAAGGGAGTCACTGAAGGAGTGGTCCCTCCAGAAAGCAGATAAGAGTGGGGAGGGAAAAATGTCTTTGGTAGTGGGATCGGATTGCAGATGGCAGAAGTGTCAGAGGATGATGCATTGGATCTGGAGGTTGGTGTGGTGGTACGTGAGGACGAGGGGGATTCTGTTTTGTTTATTATTGCGGGTAGGGGGTATGAGGGATGAGTTGCCGGAAATGTGAGAGACATGGTCAAGGGCATTTTCAAACACTGTGGAGGGGATGTTGCAGTCCTTGAAAAATGAGGATATCTGGGATGGCACAGAATGTAATGTTTCATCTTGGGAGCAGATGCGGAGGAGGCGAAGGAATTGGGAATAGGTGATGGCCTTATTGCAGGAAGGTGGGTGAGAGCAGGTGTACTCTAGGTAGCTGTGGGAGTCGGTAGGCTTGAAAAGGATATCGGTTTCCAGGTAGTTGCCAGAGATGGAAATAGAGAGGTCCAGGAAAGAGAGAGAGATATTGGAGATGGTCCAGGTGGACTCAAGGTGGGAGTGTAAGGTGTTAGTGAAGTAGATGAACTGTTCGAGCTCCTCGTGGGAGCACGAGGCGGCGCCAATACAGTCATCGATGTAGTGGAGGAAGAGGTGGGGGATAGGGCCAGTGTAAACTTGGAAGAGGGATTGTTCCACGTATCCTACAAAGAGGCAGGCATAACTTGGACCCATGCGGGTACACATGGCTACCTCCTTTGTCTGTAGGAAGTGGGAGGAATGGAAGGAGAAGTTGTTAAGCGTGAGGACAAGTTCAGCTAAATGGATGAGGGTGTCAGTGGAGGGGGACTGGTCGGGCCTGCGGGACAGGAAGAAGCAGAGGGCCTTTAGGCCATCTGCATGGGGAATGCAAGTATATAGGGACTGGACGTCCATGGTAAAGATGAGTTTTTGGGGACCAGGGAATCGGAAATTTTGGAGGAAGTGGAGGACGTGGGTGGTGTCACGGACGTAGGTGGGGAGTTGCTGGACCAAAGGGGAGAAAATGGAGTCGAGATAAGTGGAGATGAGTTCGGTGGGGCAGGAGCAGGCAGAGACAATGGGTCGACAAGGCCAGTCAGATTTGTGGATTTTGGGAAGGAGATAGAAACGGGTGGAGCGGGGTTGGGGAACAATGAGTTTGGAGGCTGTGGGTGGTAGGTCACCTTAAGTGATGAGGTTTTGGATGGTTTGGGAGATGATGTTTTGGTGGTCAGGGGTGGGGACATAATCAAAGAGGCGGTAGGAGGAGGTGTCAGAGAGTTGGCGCCTAGCCTCGGCGACGTAGAGGTCAGTGCACAATGCTACAACTGTGCCTCCCTTGTCCGTGGGTTTTATGGTGAGGTTGGGATTGGAGTGGAGGGAGCGGAGGGCTGCTCTTTCTGTCGGGGAGAGGTTGGAGTGCTTGAGCGGGGTGGAGAGATTGAGGCAATCAATGTCGTGACGGCAGTTGGAGATGAAGAGGTCAAGGGAGGGTGCTCGAGCAATGGACATTGTTTGGATCATCCATATCCATATAGTCACTGGCCATTTGATTTGTTTCGCCACTTCCTCAAATTAAGTGGAAAATAGTTCAAAATCGTTCCTGACGAATTTTGCCGATGCCTGGATAGTTCTTTTTTTAATGCAGTAGATCGGGCCTACTGCTACATGTTGATGGAGTCTACCGCAACATGCTTGCTTATCGCACCAATGATTGAAAAACAGGCCTCCAGGAATTCTCTTACTTGTCTTTGCTTTGCTTGTTCTAGGACTGTAACTTTGTCTCAGTTAAAATGATGTCCTTCTCTATTGGATGGTATTGAAACGAGGGAGAGTTCGTGACGCCATTTTCTAATGCAGCCTCAACGAATGTCATCAGCTCTCCCAAATTAAGGTTTTTAGGTTTTGGTTTCTCAGTAGAATTAGAAACTATTGTGGTGTCAATAGATTTGGAAGCTTCAGTGAATGGCTCCTGGACACCACTCTCTCTGAATTTTTCCTTGATGTTTTTCTTCCTACTGGATTGAATAACTGCGTGTGAGAATCTGTATCTGAATTTTTCTTTTTGTTTTGTAAAGGGGTGTGTTTATGTTTTTTTTTACCATATTTGAACATTCAATCAACAATAATGACTGCATCTATTATTCTTTTAAGCTTCCAGTTGAAGTAATTTATTCTAAATTCCTCTTTCTTTCCATACATTTTGATAAAAGTGCTTAAATAATGTTTGCTTAACTTGGAGTAGTTTGACCAGGTACATTGCTTCTGGAACAGATACTTCATATTTGTCGTTAAAAATAACATAGAGCTAGGGTCTAGTCTACTTTCTTAAAATATGTTGAAAATCAAGTCTGATCCATACTAAATTCTGGCTCTTGTAGGGATGAAAATCCCGAATCCAAGGTTGGGTTTAGTAATTTTGGAATCAAAGCTTGCAAAAGGTAATTGTTAATATCTTTTAATTTGTGTGTTGAAAACCGTTGGTCAAATAGGGTGAGCCTTGTGTAGTATTGGCTCTTTCAGTGACTAAGTGTTTTCTGGACGTGTAAGAAGCAACTTTGGGCTTTCGACAGAATGATAGAAAGAAAAAGCTTTCTGTACTGGCAAACAAGCTGAAGTTGTGTTTGCCCGTGCCTGCGAGAAAAGGGGAAATAATTACAGCAATCACGCAGCATTTGCTGTTGCCCGAAATGTGATTGCAGTAATTGGTAATGGCAAAACCGCAATAGGAAATTAAGCAGCTTGAATTAGAGGCAATGGTGAGGGGGACAAAGAAAAAGAAAAGAAATAATAACCCTTGCGGAATAACAAGAATTAGAACAAGAAACGAAAAGTTTGAATTACAATAAAAAGCAAAGGAATAGGAAAGAATAAAAGCAGAGCCTAACGGAAGAAAAGTAGTAGGAGAAAAAGTTTGAACTTCAGAGTATGGAACTGACAACTCAAAGTGAACTTAAAATAGCGGACGTAGAAGTGAAAAATAGGTGTAATCATGAGGACAGAAAACAAAGTTGTCCAAAAAAGTTGTCAGGTAGAGCGAGTGAGTTATTTTCGTCATAATCAGAGAGGTTACCTGGGGAGAATAATGAAGTGAAAATGGCATCTAAAGTGCATATGAACTAGTGTCAGAAACCTACAGACAACGTTTCAGGAATCTATCTAAGAACCCTGGTCAAATGTACATTGAGTTTGAAAAGATCATACGAACTCATTTTGATAAGTAGATAAGATAATTGAAAATAGGTCAAACATATGACGCTCTTCGAGAGACGATTATTTAGAACGAGTTTTAAAAAAAAACCCTTCCCGCATACTGGGCACTCATGTGGAGAGGTAGAGAGTTAAAACTGCAAGATTAGCAGCTGGAGTGGCCGATGGTTATGAGTTCATTCATAAAGCAAGGTTTGGCTTCTGAAATCAATTTCGACTTGTGAGGGATAGAACTTGGAGAAAAGAGAAATACACACATTGTAAGGGGAAAAAAGAGAAGGAAATTAAAATAAGAAATATATTTTACCACAGAGTTAAAATGAAAACATGAGGGCAAAAGATAAGCAGCAAAGCTCAGGTATTTTCATTGTAATACAATAGGCCACACAAAGTCGCAGCGTTGATAGTTCAGAAAAAAAACCCACTGGGAGCACCGAACGTGGAAAACATATTAGCAACTGAATTTTTGTTTATGTAGTAATAGAAGGCACAGTGTAACCTAAATAGAAAACCTGCAAAAGTATGCACAGCCTTGCCAAGTGCCAGGAGAAGAGAGTGCCAGATCCCCTTTAACTACTTACTTTTGAGAGTGAGGTTTACATGTATATGTCAGGCGGAGCAGGTAAAGAAATTATTATTTTAGAGAGACCCAAGCATATCAATCCTTTATAATGTGATTTGAGGAGATATGTAATTCATATGGAGTATTGCCGGAAAAAAAAAGTAGTAAAATGTAGAATTCATGCTGAGACGAAAAATCCTCCACTATATTTAGTGAGTTTGGAGGGCCCGGTAAATGTGGAGAAGTGGTGGTAGGAGTACCGGAGAAACGTTCGGCTCCAAGGATAAAGTTTTCCGTCATAATTTTGCTGCATAATTTTTGGGAGACATGCCTACTGTAATCGAAAAGGCGGCAGATAATCAGGCAACTGAGGTATGACAGAAAGCACACCCTGGTATTTGTCCTGACTGTGTGATAACACGGTTAAAAAGTCATAAGTTGATGCAGGGCGAGAAAATGCATAAAATTAACATTTTCATGAGGAAACGGAGACCATTACCTATTCAGGCGAACGAGAAATGGGCAGAGTTTCATCAAGTTGTCGTACTGTTGGATTATGGAAAGGAGGTGCTGCGGCTAGCACATAGATTATCAGCAGAGGGGCATTTTGATGTAAGGAAAACTCTAGCCAAAATACTTAAACACTTTTACGGGCCTGCATAAGTGTGTAGATAAATGTTGCCAAATGTGTCATACATGCCAGGTAATTGGAAAACGTCAGACAGTGATAAAACTAGTTTTTTATTAAAAAAAAACTGCCATTACCACAACTGAGGAAGGTTTTAGAAGCGTCTTAAGTGATTGCGTGGGACTCCTGTTGAAAATAAAACTTGGGTATCAGTACTCGTTGATCAGAATGGATGTGTCCACTAGATTTTCAGAGGCCATTCCATTCAATCACATCGAAGCTAAGAGGATTGTGGAAGAGTTACTCAAATGTTTCATTAGATATGAACTATCTACAGAGATACAATCAATTGAAGACTCAAACTTTATATTAAAATTATTCAAGGAAATTATGGATATCTTAGTAATAATACAATTCAAATCCACTGCTTAACATCCTGAATAGCAAGTAGCAGTAGAACGGTGGGATCAAGCTTTCAAGAACGGCTTATAGTCTAATTATCCAGGTTGATGGGATAACGGATTCCATTTATACTTTGTCCAATGATAGATGCTTCAAATGTATCAACCAAATTCAGTCTATATGAATTTGTTTTTCAGCGTAAAGTGAAACACCACTGAAACTAATTAAGGAGAAATTGGTGAGTCAGAGTACACTGACCACCTATTTGAACTATGGTTCGAAATTTAAGTAAAGATTGTATAGAGTGGAAGTATTGGCTTGGCGGCTTTTTAAAGATAGCACAACATGTGATGAGATAAGAACCAAACAAGAAATAAATCGCAATTTTGCTCGTGGATATAAAGTGTTACTGTAACTTCCAGTGATAGATGAACCATCAAGAGCCACTTTTAGTGAAACTAATCAATTAGAAAAGGCTTGGGTGAGGTGAATTATTTGATAGGAATGCCATATAGAAAGACATTGCCCAAAGCGTACCCTGTGACTATGCTCCGACAAGGTATTTTGGTAGACAAGGAGAATAAAAGAGGATAGTTGCAGCACACAGTGAAGAATCGAGTTCAGAGGATTCTGAATAGTAGATCCCTCAAATTAAATCCATCAATGTGGAAGATCCCCTAAACTGGGATAAATTATTGAGTTACCTTCCAAACGAAATTTGAAATGACATGAAACATTTACTTCAATCAAAAGGAGAGATATGTGGGAATAAGCTGGGACGTACTGCTCTAATGATGCATGATGCAGATATCGGAAATGCTGTTCCAATTAAGCACCATTCTTGCAAACGTAATCCTCCATAGTTCAAATGTTCAAACATTTTTGGAACGCATGCTCAAAGACAGCATAATGCAAGTGAGTTGCACTTCCGAGAGCACACCCATAGTAATGATGGTACCTTTCAAATGTGTATTGGCTATCACAAGGTCAATGCAATGACAAAGTTTGACTCAAATCCTATTCCACATTTGGAACACTGTAGTTTGAGGATGGGATAAGCAACATATGTTTCTAAGTTGGTCTCAATCAGAGGATACTCGCAGGTACATTTACTGAAGCAGCGAAGACAATTTTAGCTTTCATGACATCGAACAGAATATAGAAAATTAAAGTAATGTCATTTTGCATTAAACATTCACCAGCAATATTTCAAAAACTGTTCAATGAAGTCATTACTGGGTTACCTAATTTTGTGGTATATATTGACAATCTGGTGATTTTCATACATTTATGGAAGCAATATTTGCAGCAAATATTGGAACTGAATGATGAGCTTTGGGAGTTGGTCTTCATGATCAACCTGGAAAAGTGTGAGTTTGCCAAAGCCCAAATTATTGTCCTGTGCCCTGTTATTGGTAATAGGTAGGTGGCCCCATGGCGTGTGAAAGAAAACGTTATTGGGGAGTTTCCTGTATCATCAACGAAGAGGGAAGTACTATGATTATTGGAACTGAATGGATTTGTTGGACGTTTAGGCCAAATTGTAGCAGTGTGGTTGCTGAAGAAGTGACGTAATGAAGAACTGCAGAGAAGTTCAGTGGACAGGGGACTGTCAAAAGGCATTTGACAACCTGAAAGCTGTGTTCACCACTGCCCCAGTGTTAGCCAGAAGTAGCTTCGCAAAGGTATTCAAGGTGGCTATTGATGGGAGTGATCTTGGAGTCGATGCTGTACTCTTACAAGAAGCTTACGAGAAGATATAAAAAAACAAAACTATTGGGTATTTTTTTTCAAGAAATTGAATACTCACGAACAGAAATATTGCACGGTTGAGAAGGAACTCTTGAGCTTGGTGTTGGTTTTAAATAATTTTTTTTATTATTATTGCCAGTGATGTTCTGATAAAATTATATATTCTGACCATCACACATTAAAGATTTTGGAGAAATTTGCGGACAAAAAATCCGGAACGTTTAGATGGAGTGCATTTTAGTAGGCATTCAGTTTGAAAATTATCCACTTGGGAAATCGAAACTACATAATTGCTGACATGTCGTTGCGACTTTGATATGAAAAACGGAGTCATTCAGTAGTCAGACTAAATGGACTGCCATTGATTGTTGTCGTGAACGTTTGCATGCTTAGAGTCAATGCATTATATAATGGCCTTATAAAGTAAGACTAAGGGATTTCTTGAGAAAAAATAAATAAATCAAAATTTGTACATTGATGGTTCATTATTGTTTAAGGGGGTAGTTTCAATATGTTGCAGCATTAAGAGATTATCCCTTCCTAGTTTCTCTTAACAGATAGACTGAAGGTTAGGTGCAGATCTGGCTATTGAGGGCCATTTGATTAAACAGCCTGTAGGGCATGTTTTCTCTTCATTCAGGCTGAGACGGCTGTGTCTGGCTACCACAGCTGAGGATTTTTAGGTTTTCATTTTTCAGTAGCGTCAGATGCTATTGGGGCTGGAACAGAGTTGTAAGCCTTAGCAATGTCTCCGGGCTGCTACTCTCTCTGACTCTTCTCTTGATGTTTTTTTTTTTCCTGCTGGATTGGAGAACTATATGTGAGAATTTGTATCTGAATTTTAGTTTAGTTTTGCAAAAAATGTGTTTCATGGATGTTGCCATATTGGACACATTACAAAGGATTGATATGCTTGGGTCTCTGCATCTGTTATTCTGATAAATTTAGAATTGTGTTAAGTTATTCTTTTAGGCTTGTATTTTAACGACAGTGTGTAAATAGACAACCGGAAGAGCGCACATCGACTGTGGCAAGGCATACACGACATAATAGGTTTCAAAGTGAAGTCAAGTAGAATCAATGACACAGTGCATCTATCCCGATAAGTTCAATGCATCCCGTGCTTGCTTCGAGCAGAAAATCAGTGAAATCGTACCACCTTCCCTGATAGCCTCAGGCACACCTGTATTCAAGGCACTACTGCAGGCAGCAAATCGGACTTCTTGAGAGTAAACCCAGGGAAATTTCCAGCCCAGATGGAGTCCCAGACTGTACATTCAGATCATGCACGGCACCTTTGGTAGGAGTACTTCAAAAAACTTCGACATTTCCTTACCATGATGTGAGGTTGCCACCAGTTTCAATAAGACCACTATCTTCCAGCTGTCAAAAGAAAACGCAGGCAACGAACCTTACGACCTGCTGTCTGCGACTTCTATCATCATTGAGTGCTTCGAGAGGTTAATCATAGCAAACATCAACTCCAGATTGCCTTGATTGATTGCAATTTTGTTCCATCACAATATGTCCACAACGGGTGTCATTTCTGTTCCCCTACACTCATCGCTGGAATATCCAGATGCGAAGGAAACCTCCATCAGATTCGTATTTATTGATTTAATTCAACACCACAAATCCAAAAGAACACATGGGCAAACTCCAAGACCCATGATTGTGCAACTCCTGCCCCATCAAACCCACTGCTCCCGCAACAGGATCCTCGCTGCCATGACCCGCAGGCAGCAATCAGTGAAGTTAGGCGACAACACCTCCTCCACAACAATGCTCAACAGCGGAACCCTACAACACTGCACACTATACCCATATTATGCTTTTTATACAACCTCGACTGTCCGCTGAATTCAGTTCAAACACCATCTACACCACCATAGTGTGTCGGATATCAAACAACGATGAATTAGAGTACAATAAAGAAACAGACAACTTTTAGGGCCATGGTTAAGCACAACAACCTCTCCCTCAAAGCGAGCAAAACCAACGAGCTAATCATTGACTTCAGGAAGCGGAGAAAGGCCACGCCCATATCTGCATCAATGTTGCTTCGTGCATTTACTTGAAAGCTTCAAGTTGCTAGGAATAAATATTACTAACGATCTATCATGGTCCATCCACGTCTACTCTACAGTCATGAAAGAACAGCACTGTCTCTAATTCTTCAGAAGACTAAGAAAATTAGACATGTCCAAAAAGGAAGGTGAGTCTCAGGAGGTCTTAGAGAAGGTAAACATGGATAAATCTCCGGGTACTGACGTAATGTGTCGCAAAAAGTTGCGGAAAGTTAAAGGCTAAATTGTGAGACCCGTTGCAGAAATGTTTGCATCATCTATAAATACAGGTGAGGTGCCTGATGACTGCCAGGTGGTTAATGTTGTATTTTGTTTAAGAAAGGTTGTAAGGAAAAGTAGGTTAACTGTCGACTTGTGATTCTGACTTCGGTTTGGGTAAATTTTAGTAGATGATTGCAAACGATAGGATATAAGGACATTTAGAGAGGCAAAAATGGATTAGGGATAGTCAGCGTGATTTTGTGCAAGGAATACCGTGCCTCACAAACTTGAATGTGTTTATTTTTGAGGAAGTTACTGAAAGGATTGATAATGTCAGCGCAGTAAATGCTATTTACTTGGATTTCAGTAATTAGTTAAACTAATTCTCATGGGGTTCAGATTAAACTTGCCGATTGGATTCATCATTGGCGTTACACCAGAAGACAAAATGCAATGGAGGAGGGTTGCTTTTCAAACTGGAGGTCTGAGACCAGTCGTGTTTTTTTTTTTTTTTTCACAGAGTTTGGTTCTGAATCCTCTTTTGTTTGTCATTTATATTAATGACTTTCATGCAAATAAATTAGGTACGATCTGTAAGATCTTGCAGACGACAAAAAAATTGTTAGCAGTGCAGACAGTAAAAAAAAGTTTTCAAGAAATACAAAGTCATCTTGATCAAATGGGTCAATGGGCAGAAAAAAAAAGCCACATGGAGTTCAATCTGGATAAAGGCCAGGTATTACATTGTTGTCCAACAAACAAGGATAACGTTTATAAACATAATGGTAGGACATTGGGTAGCTAGGGAAAGCACAGGAACCTCGAAGTGCAGGAATAATTCTTTGAAGTTTGAATCACGTCTCGCCAGGTTGGTGAAAACGGCGTTTGGCACACTTGCCTTCATTTGTCAAACCTTTGAGTATCTGAGGTTGGAAGTCATGTTGAGGTTGTATCGGGCATTGTTGAGGCCGCTTGTGACATGTTGTGTCCAGTTTTGATTGCCCAGTTATGGGAAGGATATTTAGAAAGCTGGACAGGTTTCATAAGAGATTTACCAGGATCTTTCCGGTTTGGAAGGATTCAGCTGTGAAGAAAGGCTAGATATGTGCGACTTTTTTCACTGGAGTGTAGTAGGGTGATAGGCGACCTGATAGAAATTTATAAAATATCTAGCGGTACATATCGGGATAATAGGAGTTGACTTTTCCCTAGAATGGCGGCTTTCAAGACGAAAAGGCAAATTTTTAAGGTGAGAGTAACTTTAAAAAGCCATAAGTGGAAAAACGTTACAAAGCGGGTGGTTCAAGTCTGGCATGAACTTCTTGAGGAAGTGTTGGATGTGGGTACAAATACAATGTTTAAATGATGTTTGGATGGATACATGAATAGGAAAGGTTTGTAGGGACAATAGCCAGGAGCAGGCAGGTGGGTCTAGTTTCATTCTGGATTATGCTTAGAATAGACTGGTTAGACCGAAGGGTCTGTTTCTGTGCAATATTACTCGATGACTCTTAACATTTTTGTGCATATGCAGGATAGAAGTGCTCCTACCCAGATATATCACAGCTTGACATGACAAATGCTCTTCCCAAGACCACAAGCAATTACAGAGAGTTGTGAATGCCGCCCAGTCCATTACGATTACCAGCCTCCATTCCATTGATTCTATGTACATTGCTCGCTGCCTCTGAAATACAGTGAACATAATTAGGTCTTCTCCCACTCTGACAATATTGTTTTCCATCCTCTGTCACCTGGTAGAAGGAGCAAATGATTAAAAAAAAGTGCCAACAGATTTAAGAACATCTTTTTTCTCGTTGTTATGGGACTTGAGAACAGGCTGTTCATAAATTAAACTTGAAATTTCTCTGCACTGTAACGCTATATTCTCAATTCTATTACTCTCAAATACTTACTTAAGTAATGATTTGTCTCTTTAGAATTTAAAATAATATTTTTGTCGTGTCGGAGTACATGTGACAATGGTAAGTAAAATTATAAAATTTAATCAAAATGTAGCTGGCAGCTGTAGAAACAAAGATAAATGGAGCCTTCTGACACTCTTGCATTCCCACACAGGAGGAAGGATAAGTCACGATGCAAGCAATTACAGGGCTACATTTCTGCTATCACTAGTCAGTCAACTTTGAAAACGTCATGCTACAAAGTGGAAGCTGAGACTTGCAATGCTGAACTTTTCAATATTTATATATGTAGAAGCAGAGAGAAGAAAGCATGAAACTTCGTATCAGGATATGAAGTTAAGATGCGGATACACTTTTGGAGAGAGCCAGGATTGTTGACTGAAATCAAAATGATGTACTTGCTATGCAGCCTAAGAACTGAAAAAAAAAATGTTGATGGTAATCAGAGTTTTGGAGACATCGTTGGAGAGTCAAATTGCTCTCACGTTTCAATTTCAAATTCCTGAATGAGAGTCATTACAATTGAAACTATATCACCGTTTCTCCCTCCACAAATGCTGTCAGTTCATCTTAGGCTTTTCCCTCTCTGTCTGTAGACTTCAATGTTTTACTATAGGTGGAGGTACTGTACAACTTTGAAAGAATATTCAGACGTTTACAATTTAAGCCAGCTGAAAATCGAACTAACAAATTGTAGAAGCTTCATTAATTTGGTGAAGCTACAAAAGTTGATTAACGGAAGTACCACATGCTGAGTAGTTACCTTTATGCCCATACATAATCGAGAATCCAGTGAGTGACAATCACAGAATGTTTCATTGATCTACCAAGTCTTGAAATGTGTTGATACAAAAAATGTGCATGTGATTTGTCAAAATCCTATGAAACTGCATCTTTGAAAATGAACTACCAGAATGGTCCATGAAGGGAAACCTTTCCGATAGCTGCAATGTTTCATGGCATCACTTACGTTTGAGTATGAAAAAAAAAATCAATGAGATCTTCCTCGCTCTTTTTTGATCTTGAAGGAATCATCAGATTTCATTTCTTCTATATTTAAACCTTAATAATGGTTATCATTCTCTTATTTTACATGTTATTGATTCACAATTTACAGAAGTTTTGCAAAATTTGTAGGTTCTACAACTTTTCATGAAATATAACTATTTGTCATTTGATCCTTGGCTCCTGTCTCCCTTACTGCATAGTTTATCATCATACATACTGCGGATTTCAGAGTATTGGCAATGTATCTATAAGTTAGCGTAGGTCTAGTATAATTGTCATTGAAACATTACTCAGGAAACTCAACTAATTTTCAGGAGAACATATCAATATCAAACCACAGTCGGTGATGGAAATATAATTCAACAAAATTTCTGGAATAGAAAATAAGTTAAGTATAACCGTGAAACCATTGTCAATTATCAGGGGGAAAAATACATCTGATTCGCTCATGCCCTTCAGTGAACAAAATTTGCGATGCCCACGTGGCCTGACTTGCTTGATGTACATGTGACTACAGGCACACAGCAATGTGGGTGACTATTAAGTGCACTCTGTAATGTGCTAAAACATTCTTTTGTGCAATTTACCACAAATACTCCGAAATGAAATAAAGCTGGACGGTTCAACTGGCACTGGAAAACAATATGTCAAAAACAGCCCTGTCAAATCTGTCAAGATCTCTGTACTAAGAACAAACTAGGCATGTAAAATAGGCTAACATAGTTATGAATACGGAATCATAACTTACAGATAATAACTTACCACTATTATCATCTCTGGATGCCTCCTGTCCCACTGACAGGGCAGGCAGAGCATAGCTGTCCAGGGATTTCTCAATGCTGACTCTGGAGGCCATGAACATTCATGACATCATGCTAAACATGGATAAGGAAACCCACTGCTGATTAACACTTGACTATCACTTACCATCTTGCTTCAGCTAACAAGTCAGTACTTCCACAGTTTTCACAGCACTTGAAGGAAGCGCAGAGTTTGGAAACGACGGAAAATGTACTCTGGGAATAGGATTTCCAACTGTACCACCAACTGTGAGTTGCAGCAGCATTTTTCATCGAGTGGGTCTGGTTGTAAAGGGCATAGCTTCTAAAATGGGTCTGCTGCAGTTGGTGGTTGAATTAATAAAAAAGAAACAAAGAAACACAAGCCTGATGCCATCCTCAAACATCTAACTGCTGCAGGTGAACCTGCCCATGACCGTATTGGTAATTATAATGGCACAATTCTAGTGGAGAAGAAGTCACATATTCACAAATCAAATACCCTCGATTGAGTTATGTAGCACGATCATTCTGCTAAATAGGACTGTCTTCGAACAGATCTAGTAACTCATGACCGAGAATAAAAAGGCCGTTTTAAGCCACCAACATCAAGTGTACTCAAACAAATCTGCTTTCATAGCTGACATGTCCCCATTTAACTAAGCCAGGTTATCCAGCCTGGTTCCAGTGCAGGAAAGCATGCCAGGAAGAGCGCATTAATACCTAATAATGAAGTTTGCATTTGATGAAACTTCCACACAAGACTATATGCGTGTCTTATAGCACAAGCAGAAAGTGATAATCAGATCTAAGCTTTCCTTCAACCAACGAATCAAATTAAACTCAGAAATCTTGCCACATCCGTCGTGAATGGTGGTAAAGAATGAAACCAGTCACTGAAGGAGGAGGCTCTACAAATTTCCACACCCTCGATGATGGAAGTGCGCAGCATGGAAGTGACATAATTAATTCTAAAGTATTCATAATAAATTTCATCCAGATAAGCCGAGACGTAGAATCAACTCTGAATCTTGTAAATACGTCCAACATCACAAATGCTATTCTTCGTTCAATTCGATTTGCTCCGATTGAAATCAAGAAACGGTCGAATGATTTGTATACTGCAGTGCCCATGAGGCTGACAACATTATGGATATAGTAATGATCATAGCCTCTTGAGAACTTTCAGGATCTCTAAATAATCTGCTACATAGCTACTACAGTAAAGATAATTACCCGAAAATGAAGAAAATTATTCAGGCAAGTATTGTCCAAAAACAGGCAGGATAATTCAAATCAGCCAATTACCGTCCCAATAGTCCATTTTTGCTCATGAAAAATAAAGTTATGCGCAGTGTCATCAACAGTGCTATCAAGACGCACATGCTGAGTGACAACCTGCTCACAGATGCCCTTTTAGAATTCTGCCAATGCAACTCAGCTCCTGACGTTATTACAGGCATGCTTCAAGCAGAATTCAAGAGGTTAATACAACCCCCTGCATCAAGTCGAGATGCTACACAGGGTGTGGAATTTTCTTTCCTTGGAACGTAGGAGGTTGAGGGGTGATCTTTTTGCTGATGATAAAATATCTATCTCTCTCCCTCTCTTTCTCCCCATCCTTCCCCTTTTTTTTCTTTCTATCTGTCAGTTTGACTGTACTACTGCCTGTCTGCCTCTCCCTCTCATTTTCTCTCTATCCTCCAGCGCGTGCAGTAAGAAACAATCCACCGTTTGTAGCCATATAACTCGGTCAAAATTCGTAAGATTTTGTTGAGTTGGTCAGAAAGAGTAATGCGACATGTTTTGGAAAGTAGCAAGTGGTTGTCAGTTACCTTTGATAAAACTGACTGTGTTAAAATAATAATTTAGTTCCACAACTAAAATTCTTATGCATGTCTTTTGATCACAGTGTTAAACTTTGTTTCCAAGCTGTTTATTTCACTCGATGTTGTTTGTATTGAGCATAATCCATGCTAATCACTGCAACACAAACACAATGTCTCTATCTCTCTCTGTCTCTCTGTCTCTGCCTCTTTTTCTCCTTTTTCTGTCTCTCACTTCCTCTCTTTCCTCCCCACATTTAATTTTATTTTGCCTCCATGGACGCATCCGGGCTTACCATAACGGTTTCATTTTTTTTTCTATTGAGCGATGCAAATGTTTTCCATTGTCTGCAATTCAGAGACTATGTATTTTCCTCACCCCAAAGGTCTAATTATCTTACTTCTTTATTATTTAATTTAAAACTCGCTGTGTACTGCAGATTGCCATTAAGACGAATGTTTATCTGGTTTTTTGGAGTGCAAGCATAGACTAATCTGTAGGCCATTCGAGCTTGTCGGATCTTTTTTTTTCTGCGTGAATATGTGAAACGTGAACATTGGATAGGTACACATCGAAATAAGTTGAAATACATTTTTCTTTTTTAAAAGTATTCGTATCAGATTTTTCAGTTGCCAAATCTCCAACATGACACTGAACACCAGTGAATGTTGTATACCCTGTACAAAATTTATCAATGACAATCAATTATATTTTCTGGAAATAAATTGGATGTAATTGACAGAGAATGAACTAATGGAACTTCAAATTGCTGTGTTGCTCCAGCAGGATTTGATACTGGTTCAGATTTCCATCTTGCACATTTCTTAAATTCGTTAACGTGTCATATGCATATTTATGGTATACCACACAAGTTCATGAAGTTTTGTTTTTATCTAAGTGAATAACAACAGTGTTAAATACTATTGGTTATTTTTTCTCCTTCGCTATTGCACGATATAGCAATAAATCATGTATAGTGATTGCAACAGCGGGAGCTGATGGTTGAGTGTTATTATTGCTGGAATATTAATACAGATGTTCACATAGTACTCGAGGGACACAGTTTTAAAACCCAACATGGCAGATTTTGAAAGTTGATTGAACAAAAAAAAGAATTTTGGTATTAAGAGTCGAATTACGACCATGAATCAATCGCTGATTGACAGAAAAGATTATTTGATTCATTAATGTCCTTTGAGGACGTAAACCGCCACCCTGACCTGGTCTGGTTTACATGTGACTCCTGATGCACAGTAATGTGATTGACTCCTAAAGTTAGGAAATAAATGCTTACTAGTCAGCAAAAACATCATCCCCTGAATGTTTTTTTTAATATAAAAGTAATACTCCAAAGCTGGAAGGGTGAAATTTTAGCCGTATTATTGTGTTCGCATTGGAATATACATGTTTCAGCTCTCTGACCATAAATGTATTTTCTTTTACAAAATTCTGGTATATCTCTGCTCCCCTTTTGCTTCCGTCAATTTGTTTTATTTATCTTCTTCTCAGCATTTCAGTGCCACTTTGCCTGAGTGTCTGATCTCATATTAATAGCTCTTGCTCTGTTGTTATTTTTCTTCCTGGCTCCAACCATCCCTGAGGATCCCCCATCATTTGACGTGTTTTTGAATAGTTTCCTTCCTTTTAGCTTTTTACGCTGTCTGCATTTGCCTTGAGAAACCTTCTCCGTCCCTCTGCATACATACACAGTCACAACGTTATTGCTCATATTTAAACTCTCAGTTTTGTTCACTCTCCATCGATCTGTCTCTCTGACCTTCAAACCTCATGTACCAAAGGCTTTCAATTCTCTTTGTAGACATATTGCTATATATCGAATTCTTGAGATAACTACATGTGCTTTCAATATGAATATCAAATTCGAGAGAAGTGCAAATATGCCTCCCTGTAGGTGTATTCCACTGAAATAATTATCAGAAACATATATCCACTTTATAGAGTATATCCCTATTCATTTTTGAAGGGAAACATCTGAATTGTGGCATTGGTGGTTGAAATGCACTTCTTTGTTCTGAGCACCTACTACTCGTGTGAAAAAAATGTTTCAAAGTGCAATTTTAACAACAATACATTTTGCAATGTAGAGGCACGAAAATACTCATCAACCAACATTATATTCTTATTGTTCATACCTGCCCCTTCATTTGCAAGTTCTGCAGTGCAAAGCAAACAAGAATTATATTGTCGCCTAACTATCCAGAAGGCAGCAAATCCAGAATGAATATTCGATGTTCTGGAAAATAAATGAAAAAAAAAAAAAACTCTGTGCAGCAAATGAAGAATGTAGTATTTCTCGTGTATTCTTTTTCATAACATCCAATTCTGGAGAAAAAAACAGCATCATGAATACTCTGTCTCTACTAACTGGTAATGGTGTCCACCTAACACCCACACCGGTCCACCAACTCCACGTTTCATAATTAACATCTCAGTCATGAAAGTTTACAGGATCGCTAATAAACTTCGATAAAACTTCTTTATATAAAAGAAGAAATTGCAGTATATCACAGCATTAAGCGTTTATCAAAATTTGCCATTGTCATGTCGATAATGGTCAAAAAATATTGATTCACTTTCTTGCATTTATATGTCACAGCCTTATTATTTCACAGGTCTCACGTTCTTTGGCTTTCTTCAGGTCTGTAACATAAAATAGAAATATCTATGTACAATATACGAATAGGATACAGACAGTACAATTAGTATTGTAGTGATCTAAAATTACCAACACTAAATAAACTTTTGGGAAGGAAAACGGTTTTTGAATCAAACATCCCTTCTGTTTTGCACACTTTGTAGACATTAATTTGCGAACCACAGAATGCATAATGATATCAGATCATTTGCTTTAAGGTCCTCACCCACACTTTCGTTTCTCTCTCTCTCTGTGGTACAAATATCTCTTTATGTTACTCTTAACCTGTGTTCTTATTTGTCTTTATTTTTTTCATTGCCTAATTTCAAATTGCATCTTGCCAAACTTTTTTTTTTTCCCTATCGCGTTTGCTCAGGTCTTTGTTAAACTCTCAATTGCGCTTTTTGATAATATGTAATTGGGCCTACTTGCTGAATCGAACAAGGCTTCACCAGATATAATATATTATTTTAATGTCCAATGTCATGACACATTCTGATTAGAGCAGCGGTCAGTAGTTTACCAATGCAATGCATGGTCAATTTATTAGCAGCAATGCCATGATCATCGTACTGTTTGGAATCTTTTGGAAGACACACATTTTGTTTGTGGCCTTACCAGCTTGTTCCTTTGTAATACCTGCAAGTTCAAGCAGAAGTTTGTTTTTAGAGTTTGCTCCCATTAACAAAAAAAAAACAGACATTGATTTGTGTTGTGGTGTAGAAGTTGTATCATCCAATAAAATAAGTATATTTGATCAGAACTTGACTTAATATTGACCGGACTTGATTCTTGGAGAAGAAAAGAAGGTCGCAGTTTGTAAAATGCTGACAAGTCTACTGATTGAAATCCCTTTAACTCATATTCTACTCTGTAGGACAAAAAAGCTTTCATTCCCAGATGACTAGTCACATGCAAAAATAAATAACTCAACTCTTCTCTGAGATTAAACTCTCAAGATTTATTTTCTTTATTCACTCGTGTGCAGTGGCGCCGCTGGCTGGCTCACATATTGCCCGTTCCTTTTTGCCATCGAGAAAGAGGTGACGAGTTGTCTTCTTGACCTGATGGAGTCCACTTGAGTGTTATGGGAACTGCAAGAACTTGGCATAATGGGCAGTACCCCATCACACTCCTGACATGTCCATTGTCAAAAAACGGACAGCATTTTGGAAGTTAGGAGATGAGTACTTTGCTGCAGAATTCTATAACCCCGACCTCTTCTTGTTGCCACTGTGTTATTCTGGCGAATCCAGTTCACATCAATTGTATTCCCAAATAAACTGAGAGGGGCATACGCAGAGATGATAACTTCATCGAATTACAAGGACGGTGGTTTGATTGTCTCTTATTGGAGATGCCCATTGCCTCCGCAGCTCGAATGTTCCTTGCCTCTTGCCAGCTGGTGCCTGTATATTATTCAGATCTCGTTGTAATAGAACATGGACTGCTTCAGTATCTAAATTTCACGAATTGTGTGAAATATTACCTAATCATTCGTAAACATAGACATTTCTAACCTTAATGATGGAGGGGAGGTCATTGATGATTTAGGAGATTGCAAGGGCGAACCCTATACTTTGAGTTGCTCTGTTATGATAACCTCCAGCTGAGATGACTGATTTTCAACAAACATTGCCGTCTTTCAATGTGCGAACATGACTTCTAACAGCTGAAAGTTTAACATTGCACATCCGTTCCAGTTTTGCTCAGGCTCCTTGATGCTCACACAGCGTGGAGGTGAAGGATCACAGCAGACCAGGCAGCATGAGACCCAAAACGTCAGCTTTCCTGCTCCTTTGATGTTGCCTGGCCTGCAGTGTTCCTCCAGCTCCAGCTATGTTATCTCTGACTCCAGCATCGGCAGTTCTTACTATCACCTTCATGATAAACTTGTTTAAATGCAGACTTCATTTCAAATGCTGACACTATCCCCATATCTCTGGAATTTAGTTATTTTTGTTCTTATTTGAACAAAAGCTGTAATGATGTCAGTAACTTAGAGGCCCTGCTAGAACCGAAACTGGGCTTCATTGTGCTGGTTATTGTTGAGCTGTTTCTCTGATCACTCTGGACAATCACTTTGATGTCAAATTTCATTACCTTACCGATGATGAAGTGTAGCACATGAAGGCAGTAATTGGTGGGTTTTGATTTCTCCATCTTTTCATGGTCAAGCAATTAATCGGCATTTTTCACAGTGAGTTGAAAATAGTGGAGGAACTGGATCATCTTGGCTGTGGGAAGATAAGCTCTGGAGAACAAACCTAAGTCCTACGGTTGCTATTCTGTCAGCCTCGTCAGCTTTTGCATTATCTCGTGGCCCTATTCTAACTGCAATTTCCTGGCGCCCGTATAATCGGTGATAGACGGTACAATAGAGAAGCCAAGATGGATCATCCACTCAGTCATTCTAGCTAAAGATTGTGGCGAATATTTCAGCCTTATTTTGGCACTGAAGCTATTCGCTCTTCCATCACTGAGGTTGGATGTATTTTCGAAGCCTTCTCCAGCAGTGAGTTGTTTAACTGTCCGTTACAATTCACTGCTGGATGTGGGTGGACTGCAGAGCTTAGGTGTAATCCAGTAGCTGTGGGGTCAATTTGCACCTACGTCGCCGCTGCAATGCAAACCACAATCTGACAGTGAATAAAATTGTCAGCATCTATTGTAAAAAAACAAAAGATAGGTAGGATAATTCAACCCAGCCTGTTACTGCGCCTTCAGTCAATTCTCAATTGTCAAAAAAAATGGAAGGTGTCATCAAAAGTGCTACCAAAATGCACATTCTTTGCAACAACATGCTCACAGATGCTCTTTTCGAGTTCTACCAGTGTCACTCCGATCCTGGCTTTATTACAGGCTTGCTTCAGGTATGGACAGAAAAGCAGAATTCAAGAGGTGAGTCAGCACTGGCAGTCATTTACATCATGTTGGCTCTCTACCAATTGAGGTATCAAGAAACCTCGCAAGTAGAATCAAAGGAAAGAAAAGTGAAAATTCTCCGCTGGTTGGATACACATCTGACAGATAGGAAGATATTTGCAGTTGTTGGTTTATCTCCTCTCTGCATGAGTTTTTTTTATTTCAAAGTAGTACCTTCAGGCCGAACTTCTTCAGCTGGCTCTGTAATGACATCCCCTCCAATATATGTCAGAAGTACGGATACTCAACAATGATTGCACAACATTCAGCACTATTGTTGGCTCACTGGATAATGAAGCAGTTCATATTCAAATGAAACAAGTTCGGGAAAATGTCCAGTCTTGGGCTGACAAGTGGTAATTGCCATTCAGACTACACACTTTCCAGTTAATGGCAAGGTCAATTGAGAAGCAATGTAAGCCACGGCCACTTTATATTCAAAAGCGTTGCCATCACAAACAACATACGTGCTGTTACAATTGATCAGAAACTCCCATGAACTCGCCATATAAGTACAATGGCTGCAAGACCATGGCTGGGGGCGAGGAATAACAGCCAGTGGCGCACTTCCTGACTTCACAAAGCCTATCTGATATTTAAAAGGCCGAAATCATGAGTGTTTTGGAATGCTGCCCACTCGAATAGAAGAGTGCTGCTCCACTGAGAAAAAAAACCCTCAAGGTTCTTGACAGCATCCAGCACAAAGCAGTATGGTTGATTGATATCACCGACACAGTACCACATTCCCTCCACCACAGATGCTTAATAGCAGCAATGTGTCATATCTACAAGACACAGTTCAGAAATCTAACCAAGATTCTTGGACAACAATTTCCAAAAAGATGAGTGCATCTACCTAAAAGGACTAGGGCAGCAGACACATGGGGGCATCAACACCACTAAGTTCAGCTGAAAGTCACTCATCATCCTGGATTGGAAATATGTCAATGTTTATTTTATGCTGTTGGTCAAAATCCTGGAACTTATTCGCCAAAGGCATGGTGAGTCTACTGACAGCGCACGGACTGCAACTCTAAAAGAAGGAAATTCACAACCATTTTCTCAAGCGTAGTTAGGCAAACGGAATACATGTTGTTCAGTCAGCGATGCCCATGTCACAGGAATATAATAATACTAATCAAAATGTTACCATCCTTACCGTCTTGTTGCTTCGCCAGGTCTGCATGATGAAACAAACAATTATCGTCTGAGAACTATAACTTTCAATGTATTAGCCAAGACAAGCAATGGACTCAAGTTAATAATTGACTTCTGTCGTTAAGTGAACATTCATATTTACATCTTTCGTTCATAAATGATTTAGAAATAAAGATCATTTTAAAAATTCACTTTTTTTTTAGGCTGGTTTCTGCAGATACTACATCATCGTTTCTCTACATGTGTATGTTTACAACCTGTTGCCTTGCAGGCACTAATCAATTTCATTTCAACGAAGCAAAATCAATAAATAAGTAAACAAATAAGTAAAATAATCAAAACAAAAAATGGAGAATGTAACCAGGTCTGGAGTATCTGAGGCGAGAAAGCAGAATTCAAGCTTTTGGTCCAGTGACTCCTCTTCAGAACATTTGTTCGAAGCTGAATTGTTCGAAGGAATAAGTTGGGAAACATAACTTCAATCAGTATTGACCCTATCATGATTAGTTGATCGGGAAAACTAGCCAGAGTCTGTTAAATATTGAATTCCCATGACTGAAATTGACGTAACCCTGACCTTCTTTGCACTTTTGATAGCCTGTAAGACAAAATTCATATATTAGAATACAAGAAATATTTGCACAGTATTGTTTCCATGACTAGTTAACTGTTCTCAGTGTAATTAGTGCTGAATTTAAGTGATGAACTTCATGTAGGTAGGTGCGCTTTAGTTGTCAAAATTTTGCAGGATAACAAAGAAAAAGAGGAAAGATTAGCATGTGTTCAAAAGTTTCTCTTTAAAGCATCGATGGATAGTATTTTTGACATCGTCCGTTACTGTCTGACTAATTGTGCCTGTCTGTGTCTCTATATCTCACTCACTGCAGGCTCTGCATTGCTTTATCTATCTCTGCGTCTATTTCTGTCTGTTTGTCTCTATTCTCTTTCTCCATCTTGGTGTCTCTCTTTTTCTCAATGTCACCTACACACAAACACGCCATCTCTCTTTGCAGACGTCGAGGTGCACGTCGAATACGAATGCGAATTCACTGCACTTTCAACATAATCTTTCTGGAAACATGTGTAGTTTTCTGGCTGTACCTATACTATATTGAAGTCATTCTCTTTGATCCTACAATCTCCTTCGAGACGGTTTTGCTTCATGTTGTTGTACTGAGTCAACAGACATCACTGTTTTGTGATTTTAGATGATGGAATACTCTATAGATTTCTTTTGGAATGCATGGCATTCATAAGAACAATGTCCAAAAGCAGTTAACGTCATATTCAGAGCATTGAGCAGAGGACTTGGGACGCAATGCTGTGGACTTCCGTGAGGCGACTTGTAAAATATTGCAGACAGATCTGTTCGTTCTGCTCTGGGAATGAGATACATATATATATATATATATATATATTTTAAATTGAGCAAGGTAAAGATAAGATTCATAAAGAAGTTACTGTGTCTAGAGTGTTTTAGTTAGGAGGAGATGCTGCACAGGGCGTGGAATTTTCTTGCATTGGAACAGAGTAGGTTGAGGTGTGATCTTTTTAATGTTGATAAAATATCTCTCTCTCCCTCTCTTTTTCCACATCCTTCTGTTTTTTGTTTTTTTTTTCTTTCTCTCTGTCGGTTTGCTTGTATTACTGCCTGCATGTTTCTCCCTCCAATTTTCTCTCCTCCACCTCGTACAATCAAAAACAATCCGCTCTTTGTCGACACATAACTCGGCCTAGAATTCGCTAGATTTTGTTGAGATGGTCAGAAAGAGTAATGCGACACGTTTTTGTCAGTAGCAACGAAATGTGAATCACTTTTAACTGAACTGAGTGTGTTAAAATAATAATTTAGTTACACCACTCACCTTCTTTGCATGTCTTTTAATCACAGTGTTAAACTTTATTTCCAGGCTGTTTATTTCACTCGACGTTATTCATATTGTACGTAAAACATGGTAATCACTACAACACAATCTCGATCTCTATGTCCCTGTCTGTCTGTCTGCGTCTCTACTTCTCTCTCTTTTTCTGTATATATCTCTCCTTACCTCTCTATCACCCTTCCCCACATTAAATTTAATCTTGTCTCCATGGACGCATGCAGGATGACCATGACAGTTTCATTATTTTGCTGTTGATTGATGCAAATCTTTTTCATTGTCTGTATTTCTTCACCGCAAAGGTCTAATTATATTACTGCTCTATTGTTTAATTTAACCATCGGTGTGTGTTACGGAATAGTACTAAGAGAATTTTTAAAATGGTATTTAGGAGTGCAAACAGAATTCTCTGTATACCATATAACTGGTAGAATATCTTACTTTCTGCGTGATCATGTGAAATTTGATTGTCGGATAATTATACATTGACATAAGTTGAAAGACTTTTTTCCATGTGCGCACATCAGATTGTTCCTTTGCCAGGTTCCCAGCATGACACTGAACGCTAGGTAATGTTGTATCGCCGATACAAAGTTTATCAATTCAATCGATAATGCTTAACTGAAAATCAATTGGATATAATGTGGAGAGAACGAACTAATAGCACTACAAATTTTTGAGTTTCTCCAGCACGTTCTGTTTCTGTTTCTGCTTTTCTCCTTGCATATTTATTAATTTCATTAAAATGTCATATGTACAATTATGTATACCATACACGTTCATTGACGTTTTTCGTCATCTACGTGCGTGAAAACAGTGTTATATATTATCTATTTTTTTTCTTTGTTATTCCGCATTATGGCTATAAAGCACTTCCAGTAATTGCAACAGTGGGAGGTGATGGCCGAGCGGTATTATTGCTGGACTATTAATCCACATGCTCAGTTAATATTGTACGGACCCTGATACAAAACCTATCATGGCAGACAATGGAACTTGAATTGAAAAAAAAAATCTGAAATTAAGAGTCGAATTGTGATCATGTATCCTTTGTCGATTGTTAAAAAAAACTAATTTAATTTATTAATGCCACTCTGACCGGTTCTGGTCAACAAGTGACTCCAGACGCACAGTATTGCAGTTGACTCTTAATATTAGAAACCCAATGCTCACCAGCCAGCGACAAGCTCATCGCATGAATAAATAAAGAAAGGAAAAGTTCCAAAACTGGAAGGTTCATTTTTGCACTGTGTTATTGTGTTCTAATGGGAATAAATATGTCTCAGCCTCATTGATCATCACTGTATTTTCTTGTAAAAAAACATCTGACATCTTTGTGCTCCCAACTCGCATCTGTTATTTTATTTCTTTATCTGTTTTATCAAATCGCAGTGCCTCATTGCCTGAGTGTCTGACCTAATATTGATAGCTTTCGCACTACAACTATTTCCTCCCCTCCCGCCCCACAACCATCCCTCAAGATCTGCATCATTTGACGTGTATTTGTATAGGTTCGATTCTTTATCTTCTTACTTGCTACGAATTTGCCTTGAGAATCCTTCTCCTTACCTCTGCACACACACACCATCACATCATTCTTGCTCTCAGTTTCGCACTTTCACTGTTGGTCTTTCTCTCTGACGGACAAACCTCATGCACACAACGGTTCCCATTCTCTTTGTTGAAGTATCGCTATGTACCGAATTCTTAAGTGAATTATTTCTACTTTGAATATAACTGAATATCTATTTCGAGAGAAGTTTACAGATGACGTCCTGCAGGTTTGTTTCATTAACGTAACTTTCAGAAACATAAAGCCACTTTATAGATTTTATCCGAGATCATTTTCGAGCTAAACTAACTCTATTGTGGCAGCAGGGGATGAAATGCTCTTTTTTTTTTCCTCCGTGCCCATTGCTCGTACAGAAAAGAAAAGGTTTCAAAGAGCAATTTGTCCATTTTTCATTTAGCATCAGAAATGAACGAAAATATTCTTTAGCCAACATTATATTTTCATTCTTCATACCTGCTTCTTCATTCTCAAGTTCTGCATTGCAAGGGAAAAAAAGAATTAATTTGTCGCTCCAATATCCAGAAGACATCAACTCCAAAATGAATACTGCATGTTATTGAAAATAAACAGAAAAGAAGACATTGGACGAATCAATTGAAAAATATATTATTTCACATATTTTCTTTTCAGACAACCCAATTCTGAAGACAAACAGTATCATGAATACGCTGCCTCTGGTAACAATCCCCCCACTCCTCGCCCAGTTTCATATTTAACAGTTCATTTATGCACGTCTGTACGACCAGTTACGAACTTCTTTCTTAAAAATTAGAAATTTCAATATACTATAACATTAAGGGTTAATCAATCTTTGCCATTATCATGTAGATAATAGTCATAACATATTGACACATATTCTTGAATTTTCTATCACGGTCTTATTATTTCACAGCTCTCACGTTCTTTGGCTTTCTTCAGGTCTGCAGCATCAAATAGAAAAAATGTCTGTATACTGTACGAGTCATATAGAAGTGTTACATTTAGTATGCAATGATCTAAGTTAACAACACTAAACTTTTTTTTGGAAAATAGAGAAGTCTCTAAATCAAACATCCCTTCTGATTTGCATAAATTGTAGACATTAAGTTGCAAACCACAGAATGCATGATGACAGCAGATCATTCGCTTTAAGGTCGTCTCGCACACTTCCGCTTCTTTTATGGATAGAAAGCTTTCTTTATCTTAATCCAACCCTGTTCTAACGGGTATTTATTTTTTTCATTACACAATTTTAGCATGCATCTTGCAAATTAACTGTTTTTCTCTGCTATATTGTCTCGTATCTTTGTTGAAGCATCAATTGTTCTCGAGGTTTAAGTGAAGACTTGTAGCTCGGGTGCTGGAGTACTGAGGAAGAGTCACCGGACCCGAAACATTAACTATGATTTTTTCCTTCACCGATGTTTCCAGACCTGCTGAGTTTTTCCAGCAACTTTGTTTCTGTTGTAGTTGTTGTATATATCAGTGTGTTCAACGAGTTCAGAGGTTTGATAGCAGATATTTTGTCCCTTTATTGGGTATCATCCTCAACGCTGTGAAGCCTCCTGTGGAGTGTTGTTCTCTTGTACCAGTCCGAATTTACATGGTTCAAAACAACAGAAGACAGTAGAGCTTCACAGGAGGCTCCACAGCACTGAGGCTGTCACGTTGTAGGGGGATGAAATGTCTGATTTCAAACACCCCCACCCCTCAAGCTTGGTGAATACACGAACGTCTCAATTGTTCTTTTTGAAAATAAGGAAGTTGGCGTACTATCTGAATCGACCAATGTTTCATCCGACTTCAAACATTGTTTCAATGTCCAAAGTCGTGACACATTCTGATCAGAGCACAAGCTAGCAGTTTATAAAAGCAACGCATGTCCGTTTATTAGCAGCAATGTACCGAGCATCGTAGTGTTTGCATTGGAATATGCTCATCTTGTTCGGGACCTTACCAGCTTGTTCCTTTGCAAGCTCTGCAAGGTGAAACAGAAGATTTTTGAGTATGCTGCCATTGACAGATATCAGGCTTTGATTTGTGTTACAGTGTAGAACTTGCATTATATATATATATACATTTGAATGCAAGTTGAATTAATATTGACCGAAGGTGATTCTTAGAGAATGAAAATTTGTCACTGTTCATAAAATGGTCATCAGTATAGTACTGGAAATTCCTGAAATTCATACCTTCTTTGCATTTTTTATGCTCTGTTGGTCAAAAAGAAAATGTTTGCATGACTGGTTGACTATTCTCCATAAGATCAGTACTGAATTAAATAACTCAACTTTTCTCTGGTTTGAAACTCTCATGATATATTTCCTTTATTCAGACGTGTGATGTGGGTATCGCTGGCTGATTCGCATATATTGTCCATTCCTTCTTGTCATCGAGAAGGAGGTGATGAGTTGCCTTCTTGAACTGGTGGAGTCTGGTTGTGTGTTACAGGATGTGCAAAATCTTTGCATAATGAGCAGCATTCCAGCACACTTCTGACTTGTGCATTGTCAATTACGGACAGACTTTGGAAAGTCAGGAGATGAGATCCTTGCAGCAGAACTTTTTGATCCTGACCTCTTCTATTTGCTGTTGTGTTGATTTGGCGAGTCCATTCCTTATCAATTGTATTCTCAAAGAAGTTGATCAGGGGATATGCAGAGATGGGAACTTCATTGAATGGCAAGGTGGGTGGTTAGATTGTTCCTTATTGGAGATGGCCATTGCCTGTGTGGCTCAAATGCTCCATGCTGTTTGTCAGCTCATACATGAATATTGTTCTGTTATAGTTGTATTTGAACATGGACTGCTTCAGTATCTAACGTGTCACGAATTGTACTCAATGTTACGTAAAATTTTGCAAACATAGCAATTTTCGACCATATTACGGAAGGTAGGTTGATGATGATTTAGGAGATTGCAAGGGCGAAGTCCATAGTCTGAGTAGCTCTCTTCTGATAACGTGTAGCTGAAATGATTGACTTTAAACAAACATTGTCGCCTTTAAATGTGCCAATTTGACTTCAATCTGCCAAAGGCTGTCCATCACAAATTCGTTATACTTATGACCGTTCTCCTTGATGCCACACCTGTTTGAATGCAGACTTGATTTCAAATGACTATCAGTCTCCCCATATCTCTTCAATTCAGTTTTTATTTTGTCCATTTTTGAACAAAGGGTGCAATGATGTCAGGAGCAGCGAGGCCATGCTGGAAGAGAAACTGAACTTCATTGCACAGATTATTCTAGAGCAGTTTCTGCTTGTAATCACTCAGATGACACCTTCCATCACTTTCTCGAACACTGCGAAGGCAGTAATTTGTGGGATTTGATTCCTCCTTCATTTTACGTTCAAGAAATTCCTAGGAATTCCTTTTTCACATTGAACAAAACATACCAGATTTGTTAGTGTACTGGAGCGTCTGGGTGAGTGAATGTTAGGCTTTCGTTAACAAACCTTACATCGTTTTAGTGTATTGTTGCCAGCTTCCTGGCGTTTGCAGTATATATATATATATCCTAATTGCAATATCTTGAGTCCCAGGCTTTCTGTGACGGGTGGTTCAATGGAGAAGCAGAAATGTATCACCCACTCGGTCATTCCAGCTAAAGATTGTTGCAAATGCTTCAGCCTTATTTTGGCATTGAAGACTTTTTTTTCTTCTCTTCTATCACTGAGGTATATTTGTCGAGGCTCCTCCTGCAGTGATTTGCTTAACTGTCCACTGCAATTCACTACTGGATGGGGAGGGATAGCAGAGCTTAGATGTAATTTAGCTTTGAGATTGATTTACATCTACATCAACACTACAATTAAAAATATATTTTAGGCATGTATTGTACAAAATAAACAGTACGATAATCTAATCCAGCCAATTACTGTTCGAACAGTCAATTGTAGATCGTCAAAAGGTTATGGACAGTATCAACAACACGACTAAATTAATGCACAGGCTTAGCAATAACCTGCTTACAGATCCTCTTTTAGAGTCCTGCTAGTGCCACTCAGATCCTGACTTTTTTATAGTCTTGATTCAAGCAAGCATAGAACGGTGGAATTCAAAAATTGAGGCAGCGATTACAGTCCTTTACATCAAGTCAGCACTCTACCGAGTGTAACATCAAGGTGCCTTGCAACAGTAGCATCAAACGAAAGCAAGGATTAAATTCTCTTCTGGTCTATTCGTTTCTGACAGATAGGAAGGTATCTGCAGTTGTTGGTGTTAGCTCATTTCTGCAGAACTTCCGCAGCACAGTAACTTGGGCCTGAACTTCTTCAACCGGTTCTGCAATGTCATTCCCTCCAACATGAATCAAACGTCGGTACACTGCGCAAAGATTGCACTATAGTCAGCAGCATTCACGATTCCCTGGATAATGAAGCAGTTCATATTCAAATGCAACAATATCTGAATAATTTCCAATCTTTGTTTAACATGTTGCCAATGCCATTTACTCTACCCAAGTTCAAATTAATGAAAAGCTCAAATGAAAAGCATTGTAAACAACCAGCCCTTGACATTCAATAGCGTTGCCATTAAAAACATAATACTTATTGTCAAAATTGATGAGGAACTCGCATGTACTGGCAACATAATTACATTGGTGAGAATACCAAGGTGGAGGCGAGGAATGCAGCAACCAGTAAAACACATCCTGACTTCACAAAGCCTATCCGCGATAAAAAAAACCGGCAGAAATCATGAGTGTGTTGCACTGCTGTCCAGTTTACTGGAAGAGTGCAGCTTCACAAAAAAAAACGCTCAAGCAACCTGACTGAATCGACCATAAAGCAGTACGCTGCATGAATATCGCCTGAACTGTATTATACTCTCTCCAGAACAGGTGCTGAGTAGCAGCGCTGTGTCACATCTACAAGACACAGTGGAGAAATGTAATCAAGATCCTTAGACAGCAACTTCCAAACAGACGAATGTGTCTATCTGGAAGGAATAGAGCACCAGTTAGATGCGCCATCACCACGACGAAGTTCGGCTGACAACGACTCATCATCCTGGCTTGGTAAAATTCCAACTTTCCTTCTGTGTTGTTGGTCAAATTCCATATGATCACGCTGTAATATCATTGTCAGTTTACCTACAGCACATGGACGGAATCTCTTAAAGAAAAAAGTTCACAACCATTCTCTCAAAGGTACTTAGCCAACAGTATATAAGTTGTACAGTCAACATTCCCATGTCCCCAGAAAATAAAAAAAACGTAAATAGAAGTCCTTCCCATCTTGTTGCATCGCAAGTTCTAATGGTAAAACAAACAAGTGTCATATGTGAATTCTACGTTTTAAAGTATGAGCCAAGGCTGGCAATGGAATAAATTTAGGAATTCAATGACTTTAATCAGTGAAGTCATATTTGCATTTTTCGTTTATAAACGATTCATTTGAGAAGAACATTTCGGAAAGGCATTAGTTTCTCCAGGCTGCTTTCTGCAGACACCTGTATTACCGGTTATCTTAGAATGATTATTTTCCTCCAGCGGCCTTGGAAGCACTAACTGATTTCAATTGAACGAAACAAGAAAAACAAAACACATTTGCTGGAGAAACTATGCCGTTCCGGAGTATCTGAGGCGACGAGCATGATTAATATTTTTTTGGCGGGGTGTTGGACAGTGACTCCTTTTCAGGACACTTGAATAACGTTGACGTGTTCGAAGGGGTAAGTTGGGGACATAACTTCAAGCAATATTGACCTTACTGTGATTATTTGGTAAGGAATACTGCCCAGAATTTATTAAGTATTGAACTATTTTGGTTTAAATTGATGTAACTCCCACCTTCTTTGCATTTTTGATAGCCTGTAAAACAGAATGCATACATTTGAAAAAATATCTATATATATTTAACAAGGGGATCCGACGTCAGATCACCCATGCTCACAATCAAGCTCTGAATTTCACACTCTCTGTCCTTGTCTTCCTCTGACAAACAATCCTCATGCACACAAAGGTTCCCAATCGCTTTGTGGACGCATTGTTATGGCAGGTGATCAAATTTGACGAAAGAAAATGTTTAGAATTAAGTGTTAAATTATGAAAATGAATCCGTTGTCGAATGTCCCTGACCGGGTCTGGACTAATTGTGACTGTAGACAGACAGCAATGCGGTGACTCCGAAGAATTAGCAATTAGTGATAACAACCAGCGACACCCTCATTCCGTGAATCAATAGAGAAATAAACAAAATCGAAAACTCAAAGGGTGAAATTTGAACTGTGCTATTGCCTTCTTCTGTGTGTACATGTGTCTCAGACTCGCTGACTTTCAGCTCCTTCTTTTAAAAATTCGAACAACTCTGTGCTGCACTCTTGCATTTGTAATGTTGTTTTCTTTATCTTCATATTAACTTCTCAGTCCCACATTTCCTGG